>NC_035445.2:39436063-39743332 GCF_002127325.2 Helianthus annuus | reverse complement strand
CCCAAGGAACTCCAGTTCAAGTCTTTTGTTCCTTGGCCCGCTTGAAATCTCGAATCACACGACGGAGGAAAGTCGTTGCTAAGCCGAGTCGTGTCAAATCGAGTCGCGTCCACATATCATGTATCAACAAGACATATATAATCAACTATTAAGATACATATTTTTATCTCTTTCATTAAAAACTTTAGTACCGAAATGGCAAAGCAGATTGGGATGGATCTAATCTGATGATCTTACAAGTATAATCATTAAAATTGTTTCCGTCTAGGAATTTATATACGGGTCTAGGTAATTATATTAAATCGCAGCAAAAATGATTTTTTAGGGACCTACAAATCTAATACTAATAAAAAAGTCCCTTTAATGCCATATGGCATTCTCTCATGCTAAAGGATTTTATCAAAATGCCATATAGCAATTTATTATACTATATAAACCATAATAAATAATAATAATAATAATAATAACTAAATATCAACCACAATAAATAATAATAATAATAATAATAATAATAATAACTAAATTAATATAAAGACAATTCTCCACCTTAATAAATAATTTTTTTATGCATCTTCTCACTCAAAATAAATTGATATACCATGAAACTTAAGTTACTAAATTATACTATGTAAATATAGATATAAATATAAGAATTACTTTATCTCTTGAATATGTCGTTTTTACATATTAAAGATCAAGATTATTTTCACCTACCTCTATGGCATACGATAAAGGGTCCTTATATTTTTTGAGTAAATTTCTGTTTTCGTCCCTAAGATTTGTCCATTTTAACTAGTTTAGTCCAAAAATCTAATTTATAACAAAATCATCCCTAAGGTTTGCATTTCTTAACATTTATCATCCCTAAGGTTTGCATTTCTTATCGCTTTTCATCCTTAAGAATTAAATGAAAAAGCACCCTTAGGGATGAAAAACGTTAAGAAATGCAAACTTCAGGGCTGGATTTGTTATAAATTAGATTTTTGGACTAAACTAATTAAAATTGACAAACCTCATGGACGAAAACAGAAATTTACTCTATTTTTTTAATATATATGTATTTAATATGAATATCCTTTAAAATCAAAAGCCTTTCAATATTAGATTTATTATTATCTACAACAAAACTATTATTATTTTTTATTATTATTAATATCCCCTGTTTAATTATTTATGCATTATTATATTTACTTTATTTGATAACATAACACCTCATTAAAATTAATCACATATATAGATTAACCATATATATTTCTAAAACAAAATGATTTAAAATATTAATTACTGATAAAGATGATAAAATAACAAATCTACTAATAAAAAAGTCCCCTTAATGCCACATGTCACTATTTAACTTTTAATAAACATCAAAACTTATTTAACTTTTAATATAAGATTACATTTATTTTCACGGGCCACTCTCTCCTTCAACTTACAATTTAGACTTACATTTTATTTAAATTTTTTTTAATCTTTATCCTTACTAATATAATAAGTTTAATTTAAATATGTTAATAATCATATTAGGATGCACTATTTAATTATTTTATAGATAAATACAATGTATTTATTAAATATTATTGTAAAATAAAAAATTACAATAATTAGATCTTTTTTATTAAACCATCCATATATTAATACTAATCGGAAACACGCAATAATTATATTATACTATTATTACATTTTTTAACTATGTGACCAGGATTATATAGAATTATGATTTACAAAAAAAAAATTATTTTATGTGTGTAATACACGGGTTTGTAACACTTATAAATTAAAATATTATTCCATCTAACTATTATTATTTTTTATTATTATTAATATCCCCCGTTTAATTATTTATGCATTATTATATTTACATTATTTGATAACATAACACCTCATTAAGATTAATCACATATATACATTAAACATATATATTTCTAAAACCAAATGATTTAAAATATTAATTACCGATAAAGATGATAAAATAACAAATCTACTAATAAAAAAAGTCCCCTTAATACCACATGTCACTCTAATTTAACTTTTAATAAACATCAAAACTTATTTAACTTTTAATATAAGATTCCATTTATTTTCACGGGTCACTCTCTCCTTCAACTTACAATTTAGACTTACATTTTATTTAAAATATTTTTTAATCTTTATCCTTACTAATATAATAAGTTTAATTTAAATATGTTAATGACCATATTAGGATGCACTATTTAATTATTTTATAGATAAATACAATGTATTTTATTAGATATTATCGTAAAATAAAAATTACAATAATTAGATCTTTTTTATTAAATCATCCTTATATTAATACTAATCGGAAACACGCAATAATTAGATTATACTATTATTACATTTTTTAACTATGTGATCAGGATTATATAGAAGTATGATTTACAAAAAAACATTATTTTATGTGTGTAATACACAGGTTTGTAACACTTATAAATTAAAATACTATTCCATCTAAGTTTTTTTATTTTTAATTCTTGTAATACACGGATTTATAAACTAGTAGAGTTACATAATCCTGTTTGGATTAGTTGAAACAAATATAATTTTAAGTTAGTAACTAACTTCATTCAGGGTTTCAAAATTAACAAATATGTAGTATTTATATGTCTGGAATTTTGGTGGAAGAATCTATATACACATCTATTTCTTGTTTCAGTGTTTACATTAGATAGGAAGAAAAGTCCTTTTTGATATATTATAATCCACGTTCTTTAATAATATATTTTTATACATATTATACTATATAGGTATGCATATATTGTTTTAACATGAATATTATATCAGACCATTACAGAGTATTTAGTTATTTTCCAAGGTTCTAGAATTTTTTTAGAAATATATATATGCTTTGATTGTGCGTAACCTATTTCCTGTATGATGTACTCCTAAGAGCACCCACATTGACGGTTAGGTGGGTGTCATCCGGATAGATGTGGCAATAGCGGACGGGTAGCGGACTTTCTTGATGTGGTTGCAGTTTGTGGGTGGTCCTGGGTAGTGGTCCGGATTCGTGGACAATAATTCAGACTAAAAAGTGAGGCCCTTCACTCACGTATTTAATATTTTTAAAGGGATTTGTGAATTTTGTTGATGTAGAAAAGGTGATGCTTTTTAAAAAAAAAAAAAAATACTTTAAAATCTGTTATGACGCTGTTGTAGAGATTTGCGAGTGTTTGTCGATGGATCGTCTAACCAGGGCCGGCCCTAAGAATTTGTCTGCCCTGTTCAAGCTCGACAAAATTGTGCCCTTCGGCTTTAATGAAATATATAAATGTAAACTAGTTTCTTATATAACTGTTCAAGAAATCATAGTATTCGCTTAGACCGTCTAACTACACTTAACAAAATTTAATAAAACACGTCTCCTTAGCGGAATCATAGGGGTTACAATAAAAATAGTTTTATTTGTTTCAACTACTCTATTAGAACAATTTTTTAAAGAAAAACTACAAAATGACGACTCCCTTGTTGTTACAGATAAGATAGATCACATATGTTAGTTTATCTTACTAAAAATACGCAGGTAAAATTACAAAAGTTACACTCATGCGTAACTTAATAAGTATGTTAATAAATACTTAAAATGCGTACCTTTTTATTAAGATAAGACAGATCACGTATGTTAGTTTATCTCATACGTTAATCTAATCCTTAAATAACTTGACAAACCCTAGGCGGATGCATTCTCGTGGAGCCCGTGCCCTACACAAGCTTTTTTTGTACCTCCATTGCAAGCGTGGCATTTGCATGTGGAGTCCACACTTTTATGTTTTATTATTTTATTTTATTTACTTTATTGTAAAACATTAATATATTCAAAAAACAAAGGCTGTTTGATTATTATACGTAAATTCATACCAAAGACAGTCAATTGTCTTTCTAGAAGTACTATTTAGGAAAAAAAAATACTAATTTTTGGATTGTAGTTGGCTATGAACTATTGGGGACTTAGAGATAATGAAAAACTAGAATTGGGTGTTGTAATAAAAATATGTCGTAATGATACAGAATATGAAGAAGCTTCTAAACAATTCTACTATGAATTTTGCACTTGAATTAAGATGAGAAAACTTGGGTTGTGAAAAGTTTTATTAATGACCATAAATGTCTTCATACCCGAGATGTAAGATTATACGCACTAAGCTGGCTTGCAAAAGAAATTGAAGAAATTATATTGGTCAATGAAAGCATAGTACTCGCAGTTCTCCAAGACCAAGTACAAAAGAACTATCAGATCCAAGTATCTAAGCATAAGATTTTTAGGGTTAAGGCTGAAGGCATCAAGAAGGTTTAAGGAGACTATATATGCAGCCTAGTATGCAATACTTGTTGGCCCTAATGGCCGGATCTTTGATCTCTAGAGAATCGAATAACTTGAATATATAATCTGAGAATTTGAATACAATACAATGGAATTGATCAACTTTTACAAATGAGAAATCTATCCCTATTTATACTATTCTAAAAGGTGCGATTCAATAGACGTGTCCTTTCATGAACGGGTGTGTCTCTTGAATGTGTGGATGTAATTAAACATGAAGGGGTGTGTCCTTTGATTGAAAAATCATGTCCCTTGAATCCTTATGTGACTGCGAAAATCTGCAGGTGTGTCTCCAAGGGATTTCGCCACCCTTGGGGTGGTAGTTACCAAGTTCTGATTTGTCACAAATAGTCCCTCAACTTTGTAACTGCCACTCTTTTCTTTAATTACCATAAAACCCTTGTAGTTTAGGATGTGTAGGGAGTATAACTTTCATTCACCCCTCTAATCACGAACATCCTTGAGTTGTTGTAGATCTTGAACTTGATCAATTCCATCTTCTTGAAACTCCTCGGTATCCAACGTTTCACACGGATCTTCTTATTCACCAACCTTGCTCCTCGCAAACCTTGTTTCACTTGAACTCGCTTCACATGAATATTTTGCTTCACACTTGTCTTGACCGTACTTGACTTGTATCACACGAACCATTTCTTATCTAGTTGTCTCAACACGAACTCCACCGGTCTTGATTAACTTGCCCATCATCATATCACATGATTAAATCCATCTCGCATATATTCTTAGATAATCTGATTCACTCAGATTTCTCTTATGATTGTATCACACAACAATTTTTTTGATGCCAGTCACATGTTGATCTGTCACAGATTTAATATCTTTATCACGGTTGTCTCACACAACGGGTTCTTCATCATTTATTGTTTCCCTCACGGATTCTCCACTTTTACCAGATATAGTCACTATAGTCACTGAACTGTTTTATTGTACCTTTCACAGGTTATCTCCACATCACACGATTCTCCTTTCCTTCGACTCCTCACAAATCGTCTACGCTTTTCCACATGGTTTCGAATCACACAAACCTTTTTTGATGTCTCACCAATAGTATTCATTGTTTCAATAACTTCAACTTTTTCTGCACTCACTGCACTTTATTTTTCTACACTCACTACAACAATTTTCTCTTCTTGTTTCCTACATTCAATGCATCACTTTTCACTATCATGCATCCGCTGCATCATCGTGTTCCTTTGCATAGTACTTTATTTCTTCATGAGCCTTCTATCGCTTCACTCGACATTCATTCGGTTCAGGGCCGGCCCTGAGAATTCGTGTACCCTGTTCGAGCTCCAAAACATGTGCCCTGACCTTAACGAAATTGGGTATTGGGCTCAATAAAGGTCTAAACCTAATGCCAATGGGCTAATAACTAATCTAAAACATAAGAATAGTTTTGTAAGTGGGCCTATGTAGGTGTTTGTATAAGTATACCCTATTAAAAAAAAATTTACGTATACATATCAGGTTTTTTCTAAAAATGGCGTGCCCTCCGAAATATCGGGCCCTGGCCGGTGGTCCTCCCCGCCCACCCCCAGGGCCGATCCTGATTCGGTTCATCACGAACAAAATCACAGGTTTCTTTCTAAATAACGATCACCGCTTTTCATCGAATCACTCGAATGATTTTCTTAACATATCATAATCACAATCCCCTTGCAATTTGTTGGTGTTCAATTTCGATGATAACACTCCAAACGAAAAACACAACCCTTTGTAGGTCCCTGTTTCGGGATCGATTCCGTGATTTTCATGGTTTTGTTCAAAGACGGAAGAGATAAGAGAGGATAAACAAACAAACTTTGTATTAATCCGGTAGTAAACATTACAAGTCGGCCCGATTACATGATAACCGAACTAATACCAAAGAAGTATACATCCGGGGAGAAACCAAGTGGTGATTTCTCCCGGTGAGGTCTCAAACCTCCACTCACTCTCTTGCACACACTTGTGCTCTCACTCTTGTGTTGCAAATGACAAGGTGTTGGTATTTATACCAAACACAGGTTGCACGGTCGAAGGATTAAACTGACTGGTCGATAGATCATCTGTCGACCATCCAGCTTTCGAAAGATACACACATACCTCGAAGGATGCCATATCCTTCGAGGTCCATCTTCAACCTTCGATGGATATCTTTCGAGCTCATCGAAGGATACACAATCCTTCGATGCCTTATCCTTCGACACCAACATTAAACAACCATAATTTGTCTTGCAACCACACACGGTCAAACGAATAACCCTCTCGTTTGACCACTTCAAACGAGCGGGTCTATACACGTTCGATAGACCGTTTCACTAACTATTACAAATTCAGCGTAAAATAATAACTAATCTATTCGACAAGCATCGGACACAAAATCTGCATCAACAAATTCCCCCTTGTCCGTTGCTGTCGAATGCTGAACATGCAACTGCAATCGATCTTCAGTCAAGTATTCATCTTCTCTGTGTAAACAAATTCCCCTTGACCGATGATCCAGGTAAGTAGTATCTTGATGCTCATTGTATAATATTTCCCCCTCAAAGTACGCGTATCCGTGTTGAGTGTTGTGCAATTTCCTCAAAAGGCTCAATTGACCGATCTTCCGCTGATCTTCCAATACTCCAACCGGCATTTGATAAGGGTTCCATTCTTTAACAACTTCATCAAGTCTTGATCTTCAAGCATACTACATTGATAGAGATTTCTGGTAAACTATCTTCTGTAAACCGTCTTTGTGGAATCGACCAAGTAATGCACTTTTCTGTGCAAAACATTTCACGCAGAACCGTATGTATCACCAGAAAATCACAAACTCTACCACCCGTGATTGCGTTTAGAAATTTACCGAAGAAATTCAACATATGAAAATTTTTATCCCCCCATTTCTTTGGTAAAATCTCTAAACCTTAACAGATTCTCTCCACTTCAAAGAAACTGTCGTCAAATGTTCACCAATTCCCTTCATTGAGCGGAACTGTCATCAATCTTCATTGAATGACGAGCGGAAGCGAACATACCGTGTTGTTTTTGGCCCATAATAGTCGCGTCACCATTTTTGCCAGTTGCATCGGTAACCGTGACTACCCCACATTTTTCAAACATCAAGTTTTCATCATCTCTTGTTTTCATCATGCCGCATCATCCCACGCGCTCCCAAATCCGTACGAATTTGGCGTTGAAAAATAGAAGCTCGGTTCAAATAAATTTCGCGAACACCCGAACTCGTATTCAACACTTGAGATTCTTGGCCCACTAAAATAGTCTTGTAGAAAAATTTGTTGATCAAGACCAAACTCTCAAGAGGCCCAAAATTGCATCACATTTAAATATAACAACATATGTAGCATTTTAGAGCAGCCCATACAACATAATTACGTAAATTGGTGGCCCCCAAAAAAAATATTTCCAACACGTATTCAAGGCCCACCAAATTTGCAAACTTCCAATTTAGTCAGATGTCATCGGCCCACTTACTTGTAGTGATTCAAATTTGGCCCAAATAAATAACCCATGGTCCACCTTCAAAAATCAACAACCCTATTATTTAAAACATCACCAGCCGACATATCATCTTCCACCCAAAAGTCAGCAACAAAGCTGCCATTATTATTATTTTTTTTTTAATAATTGAGACAAGTCGGTAGTCTGAACTTCCAATTGAGCCCATTCTTAATCAAATAGGCCCATCATGCTCCACAACATTAACCCTAAAATGCTCCTCAGCCGACAACAACATTGTTCAGCAGCCAAACATTCTAGTCTTGTCTCTTCTCAAAAGTCAACAACCCTAATATTGTTTATCAGCCGCTACATGATCTGACTTCTCTAGTTCTTCTTCCTTTTCTTTGATAAACAACAAGCAGCCGACAACAACATCTTCATGTCTTCCTCTCTCCTGGTTCTTTTCTTCGATACAACCTCAAAACAACATCAGAACACAATCGATGAACAACCAGCAGCAATACAATAGCAGCCACCATCGCCTAATTTCATCACATCTGGATCCTTCAAAATCTGGATCAATCGAAAGATAAACACAGATCCTTCGAACATATCTTTCGAGCATATCAGTTGCTATCTTTCGAGCAAATTGAAATGACCCTTCGAAGTCATCTGTTCTTTCGAAGTATGAAGAAAATCTGAGGTTGTTAAGTTGACCTTTCGAAGTTGTTTAGGAATAAAGGTGATCCTTCGAGGTTGTTAAGTTGACCTTTCGAAATCATTGGGGTTTGTGTTGATCTTTCGAAGTTTGTTACAATGACCCTTCGAAACAAGTTGGGCTGACCTTTTGAAACAGAAAGATGACCTGTCGAAATCAGTGGATCTTTCGAAACAGAAATCTGATCCTTCGAAGTTCTTTACATCTTTCAAAATATGAAGATATGAAGAACATCAAGAACACAGGAGGCCGTGTACATATGCAGATTCGATGAAAACACTTTGTAAACGATTTTTGATGATGATAACTTGAATTTTTAGGAGAAAAACATAAAACCCAACACTCGTTTTAGCACAGATCTGAATATTCGGGTCCAGATCTGAGTTTTTCTCATTTTCACCATTTTTTTTTTTACATCTTGAACAAAAACGCACAAAAATCACAGATCTAGAGCACATGTGACTTAGTAAACGGTTAGTTTTACTAAATCGGGCACCATGGCTCTGATACCAATTGTAGGTCCCTGTTTCGGGATCGATTCCGTGATTTTCATGGTTTTGTTCAAAGACGGAAGAGATAAGAGAGGATAAACAAACAAACTTTGTATTAATCCGGTAGTAAACATTACAAGTCGGCCCGATTACATGATAACCGAACTAATACCAAAGAAGTATACATCTGGGGAGAAACCAAGTGGTGATTTCTCCCGGTGAGGTCTCAAACCTCCACTCACTCTCTTGCACACACTTGTGCTCTCACTCTTGTGTTGCAAATGACAAGGTGTTGGTATTTATACCAAACACAGGTTGCACGGTCGAAGGATTAAACTGACTGGTCGATAGATCATCTGTCGACCATCCAGCTTTCGAAAGATACACACATACCTCGAAGGATGCCATATCCTTCGAGGTCCATCTTCAACCTTCGATGGATATCTTTCGAGCTCATCGAAGGATACACAATCCTTCGATGCCTTATCCTTCGACACCAACATTAAACAACCATAATTTGTCTTGCAACCACACACGGTCAAACGAATAACCCTCTCGTTTGACCACTTCAAACGAGCGGGTCTATACACGTTCGATAGACCGTTTCACTAACTATTACAAATTCAGCGTAAAATAATAACTAATCTATTCGACAAGCATCGGACACAAAATCTGCATCAACACCCTTGTTTTGCGCTCCTGTACTCGGTTTGATACACTCACGAACCCTAATCTGATTGCTAACTTAGAATTCTCACAACCCTTACATTCTTGTTTCTAAAATTTCTTGGCCACAATATGAAACCATTGTACCGGTAAATTCAATTTCCTTGAATTCAACAAACTCTCAAATCTTTAACCCGCGTATAGCTCCAACGTGTAATAACCAATCAATCTATTTGCACTAAACCCTAGAATCAAAAAACCCTTAGATTCCTAACCTTGGTTCGATAACCTTGAACCCATAAAACTAAAAACTTGCGAATTGAAAAATAGAATGATGAAACCTGATCGCGAATAACTCTGCGATTCGACGCCTTGCGATTCCCGTGCCTAGAGCCTGATGTTCTGATACCAATTGTTGGCCAAAATGGATCTTTGATCTCTAGACAATCAAATAACTTGAATATATAAACTGAGAATTTGAATACAATACAATGGAATTGATCAACTTTTACAAATGAGAAATCTATCCCTATTTATACTATTCTAAAAGGTGCGATCCAATAGACGTGTCCTTTCACGAACCAGTGCGTCTCTTGAATATGTGGATGTAATTAAACATGAAGTGGTGTGTCCTTTGATTGAAAGGTCATGTCCCTTGAATCCTTGTGTGGCTGCGAAAATTCGCAGGTGTGTCTCCAAGGGATTTCGCCACCCTTGGGGTGGTAGTTACCCTGTTCTGATTTGTCACAAATAGTCCCTCAACTTTGTAACCGCCACTCTTTTCTTTAATTACCATAAAACCCTTGTAGTTTAGGATGTGTAGGGATTATATCTTTCAATACTTTGGGATTATTCTGATGACTTATAACATCTAATGAAGTGGAAAAGACAGTTCAAGAAGATTTACGTCTGTCTAGGGACTTTGAAGGAAGGATTAAGATTATTAGGGAGAGAACTATTGGGGTTATATGGTTGCTTCATGAAGGGACCTTTTCCGGGACAAATTCTAAATGTTGTTGGCCAGGTTGGACAATAACAATAGTATTTACCCGCTGGCTTATGCCTTAGTAGAAAACTAGAAACAGAAAACCTAAGTTCTCGGACCCCGTTCTTCTAGTGTCTTGGAGATAATCTTGGACTTTGTTCTAGGTCCATCTACACAAATAGTAGTGACAGACAAAAGGTGTGATTAGTTTCACTTTCGGTTTTTGTTTAATTGTTTGCATTTATTCATGGTAATGTGTCTTCTAAATGTAGGGCATGATACATGCAAGGTATTATTTCATTTGTGAATGTGTTACATTACATAAAAGGAGTTTTAAGTTTTAGATCACATTGTAAGTCTGAGATACAGTTTGGTAATCATCTGAATCAATCATATCTTGGTATTTTGGTGGTACTCTCTCAATGATATAGGCATTTTGAATAAAAGAGTTTGCAAATACCAATTTAGTGTTAACAAGATTAGTTTAATGCTACAAGACATTTATGGAGTCTAAATTTAATGAATTTATAGAATATCTTGGTCGTTGAAATATATGTCCATTAGATATCTTTTAATCACACTATTATCAAACTTTGATAACCTTCTTTATCTATTTTCATTTGTTTGTTCCTTTTATGTTGAGCCAACAACTTTACAATTCCTAAAATGCATTCAGTGGTTTTTTCTATACAAGAAACTAATACATGTGTACATTAAGCAGAACTCCTGAAGCACTAAAGGCCTGTGTTATGGAGTCTGTAATCGTTACCCCTGGATGTCGGTATGTAGCAATGGACAGAATTCACAGTCGTGAAGGTCTATTAATTTGTCGGCTGCTAAAGATGTTAGAATGTACTGTGCATCTGTTGATTACTTGGAGGGTTAGATTCATCTAATCATTGGTGGAAAGCATTGAGCTTCTCCTTTAACTTTTCGGCCTTGATTTTATGATCCCCTTGCACCTATTAAACACAAAATAAAGTAATTTAATCATCATAAAATGTGAATTTAGCTACAACATTGTTGAAAAATAATTTGATAGAATAAAATAATATAAGTACCCGAAGATGCAAAGTGCTTAATAACATCCCTTCGCCATAAGATTTGAAGGTAGTTGCATTTATCAAAACAAGTTCATCTTCTTCCTGCTCTAAGTAGTCCAAAACCTTAGACAATAAGTTATTCCTCTTATTCTTGCTCATATGATCTGCTGAGGATATCAGCTGGATGACAGCTTCTTGGTCACCTAAAATGCTCACAGAAGAAGCGACTGATGATTTTGTTTTGGTTGTTGTGTCTTCAGCACTTTGTGCCCTGATAGAATGCTCTTTCCTTGTATTACCAGTTGACAATGAATATGACAACAGTTTTTCCTTCTTAGATCTTAGTATCTCCACTTCCTTTTGTAGTTCCGGTATATATTGTAGCACACGCGATACTGTCCTCGGAATACTCAACTTTTTCTGTTACAAAGGGAATTAAGTTAAAACTCTTTTGTATTATGAGCTCTTAGAGTAAAGATCTGAGTGCTTTAATTTTTGTACAGTATTAATAAGATAGGTACCTTTTGATCATTTGAAATGGGTAGCAACGAGCGAAGCATTACATACAACTCATTACACTTCTTGCGGCGATCTCTTTCACTTGCGTTATGATTGAGCTTTTTCACCACCATCATCTCATCTCCAGTACCGCCATTTGTGGTTTCGCCAGAAGAAATGGAATGTTCTGGTGCTAAATCAAGCTTGATTTGATCAAATGTATGAAAATTAAAAGCTGGATTATATGAGTTTGCTTCATTGCAGTCATGTGGAATATTTTGGCTGATGAGATCCTCCAAAGCCCATCCATGGGTTGTTGGAAACAATGAAGGGGATAGTGCTAGCATCTTAGCTATATTTCTTTCTGTAATAATGAATGATTCTTGATAAGAAAATGAGGATAAGATGGGGTATTTATAAATGGTACAACTATGCATACCACTTGCATTATAAAACTGTGTTTATTAGTTTGAATTTTTTTTTTTTTTAAACTGAACCATATTTAATAATAACAAAAGATGAATAAATTTTCAGCTTAAGATATACATGAATCTCTATATACATATTTTCATCCCTTAATAAAATACTAATAAATTAGAACCTAAATGGCAAAGCATATTTGAAATCATAATCTCTTCACATCCTATATAAGTATTAGGGTTCATTATGTAATTAGTAGATAGATAGTTTAGATTTATTATTAAGTGGCGGTTACAAAGTTGAAGGACCAAAGTTGACAAGATGGAAGTTTGAAACTTCCCTCAATAACCGAATGGGTGTGTCTCCTACACACACCATTTCGAATCGGTATCAAGGCAACAAGGAAAGGACGCAACTGTTGATCATGCGGACGAGAATCAACACACCTTTTCAAGTTCCAATCTCAACCACACATCCAAGAGACATGACTTTTCACGAAGAGACACGTCTATTCACTCGTACCCGTAGGAAACTATAAATAGAGATAGTTAGATTCATTTGTACTTGTTCATTTACATTCGAAATCAATTGTATTACTCTTATTCATTCAATCAAGGTTAGTTTGTGTTTATTTCGTTCATTGTGATATTCATTGTTCGTTAAGAAGATTCTGGGCAACAGTGGTATCAGAGCCTAGGGCTCAAATTCGTTTCGGAAAACAATCATCAGGCGGGTGGTTGAATTCCCCTAACAATTCTAATCACGCAGGAGGCGTCGATTAGGTTGGTTTTCGTTAAGTTTTAACACCAATCGCATCAAGCGGGTACGATTGTTGTTCGTTCGTTAATCGTTCATCAGGAGGGTGTTCGATTTTTATCTGATCATCACTGAGGGTGTTCAGATTCTGAGTTTTTTTGTTAATTCAAATCACGGCAAGAGGCTACGATTCGGGTTAAGAAGACGGAAGCAAATCTGAGAAGTTTGTATTCCGGTTTGAAGAAGCAATCGCAAATCTGAGAAGTTTGGGTTGTTTGAAATTTGCAAAAGACACAAAATCTGAGAAATTTTGTGATATCAAAGCATCAAGAGGGTGTTCGTTTGAGAAGTTTAGTCGCAAATCAAGCGGGTTTGGGGCTGATTTTTTGGTTTTTTGTTTAGAGAGTCGCGAATCAAGAAAGAAGAAAAAAAAAACGCAGCCAAGAGGGTTGTTAAGAAAAGTCAGAAAACCGTGCGGAGAATCACGATAAGAGAAGTCGGTCGGTTCGCAAATTCCAGGTTCTACGTTCTATTTTTCTGGAATTTATTTAAGATTTAGAAATTGGTTTGATTCCGTTAGAAAGTTAGTGTGAATTTTTTGGGAATCATAGACTTCGGTTTTAGGAGAAAACCAAAGTTTAGAAAGTGAAAATTGTTGGAAAGAAATTATGGCGGATTCAGGAGGAGCCTCTCCGTCAAACGCGGTAGTAATTAGAGAGGGTAGTTCGTTCTCCCAGTTTCAGTGTCCTATTTTAAAGTCTACAAATTATACGGTATGGGCAATCCGTATAAAAACCATTTTGAGGGCAAACGGTTTATGGGAAATGATAGAACCAAAAGAAAATACGCAAGCGGATGAAAAGAAGGATATGATGGCGACCGCTTATTTATTTCAAGCACTACCGGAAGATATGATAATACAAGTTGCAAGTTGCAAGAGTGCAAAAGAAATTTGGGATGCATTAAAGACTAGACACGTCGGTGCAGATCGAGTACAAAAGGCACGTCTTCAAACGCTCAAAACAGAGTTTGAGATGTTAAAGATGAAGGAGGAAGACACTATCGATTCGTTCACTGCAAGACTAAATAGTATTGTCACGAGGGCAAGTGGTCTTGGATCAACTCTTGATCAACCAACTTTAGTACGGAAACTTCTGAGTTCTGTACCAAAAAGGTTCGTTCAAATTGTTGCAACCATTGAACAATTCGCTGATTTAGAAACAACGACGCTAGACGAGACAATTGGAAGGTTGAAAGCCTATGAAGAAAGGACCGGTTTGGTGGATGAAAACCCGGTATATAATCAAGAGAGACTTATGTATACGCGACGCGACAAGAACTATGGTCGTGGAAGGCGTTTTGGGAAGAATAGACAAGGAAGGTTCAACTCATCGCAAGACAAATGGCGTGATGGAAAGTTCAAACAAGAAGATGATGATGAAGACTCATCACATGATGCTTACAAGAGTAGAAGCAACCAAAGGAAGTTTGGGAAGGATTTAAGCAAGATAAAATGCTACAATTGCCAAAAGTTTGGTCATTATGCCTCAGATTGTCCTGAATCAAATCAAAGAGGAGAAGAAACAAATCTGGTGCAGGAAGACGATGAACCAACTCTCCTAATGGCAATCAAAGAAGACTGCAGCGATCTACTACAACATGCTCATGATAAAAATGGAGAAGTGAAGGATGGCAAGCAAGACATGGAGAAAGATCAAGGTGCAACTTAAGGATGTTCAAGATTAGGGGGGTGAATGAAATCATAATCTCTTCACATCCTATATAAGTATTAGGGTTCATTATGTAATTAGTAGATAGATAGTTTAGATTTATTATTAAGTGGCGGTTACAAAGTTGAAGGACCAAAGTTGACAAGATGGAAGTTTGAAACTTCCCTCAATAACCGAATGGGTGTGTCTCCTACACACACCATTTCGAATCGGTATCAAGGCAACAAGGAAAGGACGCAACTGTTGATCATGCGGACGAGAATCAACACACCTTTTCAAGTTCCAATCTCAACCACACATCCAAGAGACATGACTTTTCACGAAGAGACACGTCTATTCACTCGTACCCGTAGGAAACTATAAATAGAGATAGTTAGATTCATTTGTACTTGTTCATTTACATTCGAAATCAATTGTATTACTCTTATTCATTCAATCAAGGTTAGTTTGTGTTTATTTCGTTCATTGTGATATTCATTGTTCGTTAAGAAGATTCTGGGCAACAATATTGGGATAGATCTAATCTTATGATCTTACAAATATAATCACTAAAAAATAGTTACCGTCTAAGAATTGACGTGAGGCGCCCGGATAAAAATAATTACATTAAATCGCAGCAAAAAATAAATTATTAGGGACCTACTAATAGACGTGCATAATCCTGTTTGGATTAGTTGTATCAAATATGCTTCTTAATTAATCTGCGGTTACTAACTTCACTCAGGTTTTAAAAGCAACAAATAATTATTATTTATATGTCTGCAATTTTGGTGGAAGAATCTATATACACGCCTTTTTCTTGTTTCCGTGTTTACATTAGATAGGAAGGAAAGTCATTTTATAAATCCATGTTCTTTACTAGGATAGGTTATAGACCCATGTGTTACATGCGTTTGAGGACAGAAAATTAGAAAATGAAAGGTTTTAAAATAATCATGGAGTTGATCGAGTTCTTTGGAAAAAAAATGCGTTTTTGAGTTTATATAGACTTAAATGAGTTTTTAAAAATAAATATGTTATTGTGGAGGTTGGTTGCGTTTGAAAGACATAGCAATTATAAATTTTGAATTTTTTTTTTATAATTCATATTATTTCTTGCATCACACATAATACATATAAATTTTGATATGAATACATATAACCCTAATATAAACTATACATACAAAAATAAAGAAAAATATAACATTGCTCATTTTAAATTTTAAATGATGCGTTTACGAAGTAAGAATTTTGTTTTTGAATACATAAGGATTCATATAATTTATTTCAACTTAATATTTTGTTATTTTAAAAAGTGTTATCATGGAATGGAATTAGTTCATTATCTAAGATTATATATATTGTTTATATATATGTTGAACATTTGTGAGAATGATAATAACAAATTATAAACATGAGGTTTGAAATTTTTGCTTACATCAAATAGTGACGGATGTATATATTTTTTGTTACCTCATCTTTTTTTGATAAATATGGTTTTATTTATTAAAGTAGAGATATTATATTAAAGTATGGGTAAATAGATAACTAATATTAAGAATTAAGAATATTGAACAGATATAATCATGAATATAAGATTATTATAATCATGTGGCATTAAGGGGATCTTTTTATTAGTATTAGATTTGGGTATGCATATATATTATGATATATTTTTCTAAGTTCTAACATGAATATTATATTAGACCATAGTATTTAGTTATTTTTTAAGGTTCTAGATTTTCTTTTAGAAATATATATCCGCTTTGATGGTGTGTAACCTGCTTCATGTATGATGTACACTCCTAGATCACCGGCATCCGTGTTCTTGATGTTGTTGTAGTTTGTGGGTGAAGTCAGGGGCAGTAGTCCGGATTATCGGACTTTGGTTCGGACGAGAAAGTGGCGCCCTCAACTCACATGTTTAATATTTTGAAATCTGTTTGTGATGCTGAAGTGAAAGATTGTAGGGTTTATTGATGGAGATGGTCTAACTATGTTGTTTAAACCAACTTATAGGCTAGACAAAATTTAATGAAACAGTCTCCTGAGTAGCACAATCCCAGGCTACAATAAAAATAGTTCTATTTATTTCAATTTTCAACCACTAGTACATTTCATACCTAGTTCTATTTATCCATAATAAAAATAGTTCTATTTATTTCAATTTTTCAACCACTAGCACAATCCCAGGCTACAATAAAAATAGTTCTATTTATTTCAATTTTCAACCACTAGTACATTTCATACCTAGTTAAAATTGCTCTTGGTAGACTCTTGTGAATCTTAATAAATGCATAAAATGCCTACCTGTTATTAGGATAAGACAGATCACATTTGTTAGTTTATTTAATATGTTAATGTTAGGTTAATCCATAATTAAATAACTTGACAAACCCTAGGAGGGTGTATTCTCGTGGAGCCTGTGCCCTACACAAGCTTTCTTTGTGCCTCCATTGCAAAAGTAGCATTTGCATGTGGTGTCCACGCTTTTATTTTTTATTTTATTGTTCTTACTTTATTGTAAAATGTTAATTTATTCAAAAAGCAAAGGGCGCTTGATTATTATTCATGAACTTATACAAAAGTGTCAATAGTCTTTCTAGAAGTATTTAGGAAGAGAGGATATTAATTTTTATTTGTAGTTGGGCAGTTGGCTATGGCGATTGTGGACTTAAAAGATAATGAAAAAATAGAATTGTGAGCTTTAATAAAAAATGACATTGTGATAAACAATATGAAGAGAGGTTCCAAACAATCAACTATCACTTTTGAATTAACCTAAATTAAGATGTTATAATGTCAAATTACCTTAAAGGTTGGTTTTGTGGATTAAATAAGACTCTGTTAGCGATGCCAGGTAGGCCGTTGGCGGCTACTACCCCACGCTCTTAGTTGACCATGATAGTAAATGAAGATTTTGTTCATGGGAAGATAATGTAAAGATGATGGGGCCCACCCCAATATAAGAAAATCATATTTCTTGCTTTATTTATTATTTTCTGTTTCTTTTATTTTATAGGTATTTTATCCATAATGCATTGTTAACGGGTTTTTAGTTAATGGTCAGATGTTTATGTGACAGTGATGTGGCAATGAGTTTAGTTAATCCACAACACATAGTCCAAGGTGGTGTTTGTTTTTTCAGATGTAAAAGGTCTGCAGTCTTCAGACCACATTTGCAAATGTCTGCACGAGAAGAGGTGGACCAAATGTCTGCAGAGTGTAATAAAAAGAGTGTTTGATTATTTCAAAACCCCACATCTGTAAAAGGTCTACTCTTCTCCCAACCCCCTTTTTCTTTTTAACATCTGCAAACAACCCACCACCTCCATCAAACCTGCTAGATTCCACTCCATCTCCTACCACCACCACCAACACGGCTAGAGAGAGAAACAACAAGAGAGAGAGAGAGAGAGAAATATCGGCTAGAGAGAGAAACAACAAGAGAAAGAGAACGACGGGAGAGGAAGACAGGGCCGGCCTCCCCCTATACGGCGGCGGTAAACGGGCGGCGATTCAGGTTTGTGTTTGGATCTGTGTTTCAGGTTTGGGTTTGGATCTGTGTTTCAGGTTTGGGTTTGGATCTGTGTTTCAGGTTTGAAGACGGTGACAACGTGGTGGTGGAGGTGGAGGTGACGGCTTGGACGTGGTGGTGGAAGTGGAGGTGGAGGTGATGGTGGGGACGTGGTAGTGGAGGTAACGGGGGCGACGTGGTGGTGGCGGAGATGTGGAGATGACGCAGAGAAGAGGAGAGGAGAAGAAGATGGTTGATCTGTGTTTTGAAATGGCAGAGAAGAGGAGAGGAGAAGAGGTTTGAAGACATGAGTCCACATCTGCCCCAAGAAGAGGTCTCGCAGACCTTTTTTAATGAATGGTCTTCGAGAAAACAAACAGTCATCAGACCCAAAGGTCTGCGCGTGGTCTGCGAGGCACAGGCATAAGAGGTCAGAAAGATCTTCTTGCAAAAAACAAACAGCCCCTAAGAGTTATACATGGTATTCAGATGTTGTTGATGGCGAACCATCGAAATTAACCAAGATTGATTAGTTTAGTTTAAGGATTTCTGTGATTTGTATAGAGTAATAAGAAAGTAATTCTTAAGCAAAATTGAAGATTTGGATCGAGAAGGAACTCATTTTGAGAAGATAAGTGGTTAATCAATTTTGCCAACGCCTCTGTGCACACAAACGAGTCCTCTATCAGCTGCGAATTCAAATTATGTAGGTCCCTCTTGGAGGATGACGAACCTAAACCTTGTTATACTAACCCACTAGCGAGTGCGGAATCCAAGCTAGTAAGCAAACCGGGATGAAGCAAGTATAAACACAAACACACAAGGTTCACCGATTAACACCACTTGTATTAATACGAATGAAAGGTTCCGGTTACAAGCACAATGTTCACAAATCTGTTTTGCAAACTCTCAAGTGTGTGTGTGTTTTCGGACAGAATGCTCTCAAACTCTCTATCTTTCTATCTGTGTGCATCTGTCTTACAACATACACTGCATGGGTATATATATACCCAGCTCAGGTTGCTTTGTCCGAAGGATCCGATAGATGGTCGAAGGATCATCTATCGATCACAATATCATCGAAGGATTCACAGGGACCTCGAAGGATGATCTTTCGAGGTCCATCAATCGAAGCATATCTTTCGAGGAGATCGAAGGATCCACATCATCCTTCGATCTCTTATCCTTCGAGACAGACAACCATATACAATTATTTTCTAACTGTTTGGCCAAGTCAAACCGGAGGATAGTTGACTTGGTCAAACTTACAAGACTAAGGAACATCGTTTACATCGTGACCGAATACAGACAAAGTACAGACACAAGTGCACCGACAAACTCCCCCTTGGATGTAGCTTTGTCTCGATCTTCGATGGTTGCAGATTTGTCTCGATCTTGATCATCTTTGATCTTCATGTCTTCAAGACTCTGATGTCCTTTCAAGTCTTCAATGTCGGAGGATCTTTAAAGTCTTCACGTCTTGAAAGTAGAGAGTGTATCAACAAACTACCCGTATCATATAGGAAGTGTGTTGACAAACTCCCCCTTAACATAAGCTCCCCCTTGAGTTATGCTCGTGAAAAACTTGATCTTTATGAAGTGAGATCCTTGTGGTGTTGATGATGGCCAGCGGCAACTCGATCATCTTCATCTTTTGAGCGCCTTCACGTCGTGTCTTCATTCCGAAGCTTGTCATAGACCATGTTCTCCTAGCCTTTAGAATCTGCACATGCAAGAAATCTAAACGCGTAATGAGAACAACTGCTTGGAATATTTAACATAAACAACTAACACACGTATGACCATGTTTCAATCAAACACCGTCCGACAGTTTGAAAGTTTAATAAATTTGTCAATTTTAGATTCTAACTTTCAAAATTTGCAAATTTCGACCGTTTATGAAGATTTAGTCAGTTCGGTTTTCAGTCAGGTTTCAGGTAACGAAGACTCGAGTTCCAACATCGTACGATCGAAAATAAAGCAGAAATAAAATCTTTTTGGTATTTTTGAATTTTTCAAATGTAAAGACTGAAAGCGGTAAATAAGTATATACAGACATTCTTTTTGCGAGTTTCGAGGGTAAGAGAATCATATCAGTGTACGATCATGCCAAAACGCTCTTGTTGTTCAGTTAGTTAACATTAAGATAAGCATCCTATAACAATCATCGGTATTGTTGTCCACTTAAGCTCAACTTATCAGATGTAATCATGGCGAGGGGATACGTTAAGATATGATTTATACTTACCGACCGGTGTTCATCCACGTCACGACACATTCCCGTATCAAGGTATGCACGAGGGTTCATCTTACCGGTGAGTATACCGATTATCATCTGTTTGACCGTATATGATGTGAGATTCTCACTTATTTTGATTTGAAAACAAGCCCTATGTGATATAATCACTTATTGATGAGGAACTTGATTTTCATATGTATGAGGGCACAGGAGCAAGTCCGTGAACAGGTCAGTACTTTCGTACAGCAGAGAGACGAACTTGACTCCCGGATAAATGTGATATTTTATCACTTATTTGTTTGGACATGTGATTGTTTATCACTTATTGAGGTCGATTGCAGTATGCAGTATGTACACGTATGTATAGTATCATGGAAGATCTAGGCTTGCGTCCCCGTTATTTTTCGGTAAAAGATACAACCATGATACCCAGATGATAAGCAGCATAAAGACCGAATATCTCAGAACCTCGGCAATCTATCAAACGAAATTTCGGTACTAAGACCATATGCCAATGAATGGTTCCCACCTGGTCTTCAGTCGATTTAAGATTTATATCACCCTGCACACTTTAAAATGATTGTGAGCCTACCGATACATCTTATATAGAGCTGCTTATCGTTTTTCATTTAAGATTTAAAGAGGTTTGGATAGACCACTGATGTACTATCATTTTCTCTTTTGCTCGCCAGGAAACTCATTTTTGTTTTTCTATTGTTTTTGTGTTTTTGAAATTTTTCGATGTTTTTGGATTTTCAGATTTTGGATTTACTCCCCCTAAAATCAATAAACTAAGATAAATTTAAAACACAAAGATATTTACAAAAATGATTTTCCGATGTTGGTTTTACTCTTGCTTGACCTTAATGCCGTTTACCAATAATAAAAAGTCAAATCTTGATTTGTCAAAAGCTTTGGTAAAAAGGTCGGCACGTTGGTCATCGGTGTGGACCTTAACAACATCGATTAGCCTTTTCTCAAAGCAATCACGTATGAAGTGATATTTGATTTCGATGTGTTTGGTCTTAGAGTGCTGCACAGGATTTCTAGTGATATCTAAAGCAGCAGAATTATCAAAGTAAATAGGAGTAGTTAGGAATTCAAAACCGTAGTCCCGCAATTGTTGTTGGATCCAAAGAACTTGGGAGCAACAACTTGAGGCAGCAATGTATTCAGCTTCGCATGTTGATGTAGCGACGCATGTCTGCTTCTTGCATTGCCATGTGACTAGGCGATTTCCTAAAAACTGACATCCAGCCGTTGTGGATTTGCCGTCGATTTTGCATCCGCCAAAATCAGAATCACTGAAAGCTACCAATTCAAAGTTATTATCCCTAGGGTACCACAGACCGGTGTCAGGGTAAGCCTTCAAATAACGAAAAATCCTTTTGACAGCTGCAAGATGTGAGGCCTTCGGATTAACTTGATATCTGGCAAGCAGGCACGTTGGGTACATTATGTCTGGCCTTGATGCTGTGAGGTACATAAGAGATCCGATCATTGCGCGGTAGTTTGAAGGACTAACAGCTTCTCCCTTCAAATCTGGAGTAATTCCGTGATTAGTTGGCAATGGGGTACCAATGGGCGTTGCATCAGACATCTGGAACCGGCTCAAGATGTCACCAACATATTTAGTCTGATGGATGAATATCCCAGACTCAGTTTGTTGTACTTGTAGACCCAAGAAGAAGGTCATTTCCCCCATAGCACTCATCTCGAATTTATCCTGCATTATCCGCTCAAAATTCCTACACAAGACATCATTAGTAGAACCAAAAATAATATCATCAACGTATACCTGTACCAGAAGAAGATCTCCATCTTGTTCTTTGATGAAAAGAGTACAGTCGATAAGACCTCTACGAAAACCGTTCTCCAGCAGATAGTGAGATAAGGTTGCATACCAAGCTCGCGGTGCTTGATGAAGACCATAGAGAGCTTTGTTGAGCAACCAAACCCGATCGGGATGGATAGGATCTTCAAAACCTGGAGGCTGTTCGACATATACCTCTTCTTCAACCACACCATGTAAAAATGCACTTTTCACGTCCATCTGATAAACCTTGAATCCTTTGAAGGATGCATAGGCTAGAAAGATTCGAATTGCTTCGAGACGTGCAACAGGTGCATACACTTCGTTGTAGTCGATCCCTTCAATCTGACGAAAACCTTGAACGACTAAACGTGCTTTGTTTCGGACAACAACTCCACGGTCATCCTTTTTGCATTTGAACACCCAACGGGTACCAATCTTCTTGTATCCAGCAGGTTTCTCTACGAGTTTCCAGACACCCAGCTTCTGGAATTGTTGCAGCTCTTCCTGCATTGCTTCAACCCAAGAATTATCTTTCAAGGCTTCTTTCCAAGTTCTTGGCTCTTCCTGTGAAACATAACACGCGAAAGACCAATCGTTTTGTTGCCCGGATTCTCGAATAGCCGCATACAATCCTGCATTGTTGTTGTTTCGCAACATGTTTCGTGTTTGAATGCCACTTTGCACATTTCCTATGATGTTTTGTTGAGGATGGGTATTATGAATCCTTGTTTCAGGATTTTCTCGAACTGGAATATTTATACCCAGGTTGTTAAGATTAAGATCAACAACCAAATCAAGGCCCGGAATTGACGAAGAGGATGATGCAGTAGCCTCAGCTGTTCTATGGGCATCCACTGGAGGAGTACCCTCTGAAGTACCATGAACTGCTGTTGTTGGGACTTCTTGATCTGCATCTAGAAATTCATCATCCTCTGAAGATTCGTTCAATTCGTTTGCATCATGAAAATCCTCATTGTTGAGAGTATTATTGTTCACCGAAGAAGATGGTTCTTGATTGACAAGAATTGGACGAACCACCGGTGAAACTGTTGCATTGTCACTCTCGAAAAACATCCTAGCCGCAGCACTTTCTTCAACGGCTTCAACATTGATCGAATTGAAGAAGTCATCGTACTCAAACATCCAAGGTTGACCCGGACATTTGACTGGCAAGGTGTGCCTCTGTACTCTGACCTCAGACCATTCCTCGACCCTTTTAGTCTCTAGATTCCAGACTCGTAAGTTAGGGATGGCATACCCAAGAAAGTAGCCGTCAATTGCTTTTGCCCCAAACTTTCCATTAGGATCGATGATTGTGCATGGAGCTCCAAACGGTTCGAGATAAGACAAATCTGGTTTCCGTTTTTGAAGAAGCTCAAAGCAGGTCTTGTTGTGCCTTTTGACTGTAAGGACTCGGTTCAATGTGTAACATGCAGAGGCCACAGCTTCAGTCCAGAATGGAATGGGCAACTGCGACTCTACCAACATTGTCCTAGCAGTCTCGATCAATGTGCGGTTCTTACGTTCAGCGACGCCATTTTGTTGAGGAGTATAAGCTGCACTAAACTCATGAAGAATACCCTTTGAAGTGCAAAACTCCATCATGGCATGATTTTTAAATTCAGTACCATTGTCGCTACGTATCCGCCTAACCTTCAATTTATACAAATTCTCAATCTGAATGATCAAGTTTTTGATAATACCAAAGGTTTCACTCTTGTGTGCCATGAACGCCACCCAAGAAAATCTTGAATAGTCATCAGTTATCACGAGGCAGTATTGATCACCCCGAATACTCTTGTGTTTGACAGGACCGAACAAATCCATGTGCAAACGTTCAAGAGGAACTGCCACCGTGTTGATTTTCTTAGTAGGGTGCTTCTTCTTTGTTTGCTTTCCCTTCTGGCACGAAACACAGACGTCTTGAAGATGAAAATTTTTTAGGGGAACACCATTCACCAATTCATTTGAAACCAAATGATTCATTTTGCGTAAGTGAATGTGACCCATTCGTCTGTGCCAAGAGATAGTGTCTTTTTCTGTGGATTTTGAAACGAAACAAGTTGCTTGTGCAGACGTAGTAATAGCTTGGCTTATATCAAGGACGTACAGATCATTTATCCTTGGAGCAGACAAGAGAATCCATTCTTTTGGAATTTTGAAGCCGGGTTTCAGCACATAACATCCATTAGCATCAAAGTGTACTGAGAACTGCTTGTCACAGATTTGAGAAACACTAAGAAGATTGTGATCAAGTTGTTGCACAAAGTTGATCTTGTCAAAGCTGACAATCCCGTTGGATATCATTCCTTCACCCGTGATATATCCACCTTTATCTCCAGCAAAAGCAACATAACCTCCTCTAATAGATTTGACGTCGTAGAGAAGCTTCATGTCGCCTGTCATGTGCCTGGATGCCCCACTATCAACAATCCAATGACTACTGACAGTTCCTCCTGGAACACCCTGCACATGAACTCAAATGAATTAGTTGGAGATGGGGACCCAAGCCATTGTGGTCTTGGGTCTTCTATTTTCATCAATGACAATAACTTCTTGTCTTTGATGGTTGGTGAATTGTGATGGTCCCCCTGATTCAGTAACCGATTTTGGTTTCCAGGTCTGTTTTGTTTTACCAGTGTCTTTCTTTAAAATTTTAACTTCTTGATTGTTTGAAGTTTTAGAATTGTCTGGTTTTACAGCAACAGATGATTTGTTAACCACATCGGTTTTAATTGCCTTTTCAACTTTCTTGACCTGTTGGCGTTTTTGTTTCTTTTCCCTTTCTTTTACAAGGCGGGGATCTTGCTTTACAGAAACAGATCGCTTACGGTCATTGTGGTCACGGGGAACATCAACCTTTTCTTTTTGCTTATGAAGATATGGACAATTTCTAATCATATGTCCAATTGTTCCACACTCAAAACATGATCTTCGTTCAACAAACCCCGAAGTATCATGTGTTCGTCTAGCCGATGATGATGAACTTTGTGAACCCGAGGTACTAGGTTTTGAACTGCTTGGTTCATTCCTTTTCTGTATAATAGCTTTCTTGACAAAATCTAAATTAGATTTGTTTTCAAAAGTCTCAATTTTATCCGTTCCCGTCGATTTCACAAAGTTAACGTTTTTCTTCTTCTTTAGATTCGGCTTCTTTTGGGCTTGAGCCGGTGATTTTCCTTTGGACTTGGTGTGATTTTGCTGTTTTGGCACTGTTGGTAATTTCTTGTTGCCAAATTGTTTTCGAATTTCAGCCTTTGGAATAGGAGGACACTGTGTAACTGTAACACGTGGTCATGTCTTTCCCAAAAATTTACTTGTCGAATTTTCAAAGACTTTACAGATTAAGGATTGATTAACATTCTTAATGGGAAAATCTTTGTCTGAGTAAATTTTATCATCACCAACAAGAGTGTACAACAAATTCACACTCTCCGGCTCTTCTGCAGATGAGGACTCAGTTGCAACAGTCTTAGCGGGTTCTGCAGGGGGATCACATAGAATGTGATTCTCGAGAGGTATGTCCTCATTTTTGGCTACCGCATCAGACTTTGCTGGGATAGCATCATCAGATTCATCATCAGAAGAATCAGCATCCTCGATCACAACTGGAGGATCTTGATTCTGTTCAGCACTTACAAATGTATCTGCTGACACATCTGAATCTGAGGATATTCTTTTTGGTATCCGAGTCCTGCAGCAAACTCTTTCTCATCTAGAGGCACAGATGGTTCAAAGAACACCCTGTCCTCCTCATCCGGCATGGCATCATAATTATGTCTCACTGGAGGTGGACAATTCTTATAGCCTATGCACGTGACGTCCCTTTTCTCCTTTTGGACATCAATGATGTGATCCAACACATAGCTAGAACTCAAATAACTATCTAACTTGAGTTGGATTGCCTCACTTTCCGTTTTTACACAAACCATTTCTTTTTGCATTGTCTCAAGACGAGATATATACAAATTAATGTCCGTTTGTTTTCTGGAAACCATTTTAGTTAGTTCAGTTTTATCTTTCTTTAATTTTTCAATTACATATTTGAACTCCTTTTCATGGTTTTCATAAAACATATTGGCTTCTGTGCATTTGGAAAGGTCCACAGTCAATTTCTGATTGTGGATAAAAGTCACATCATACTTTTCTTGCAAAGCTTCATGCTTACTTTGCAAGTCACTCAAATTCTCATTCACTGTAGTATGTTTGTCTTGCAAGTCAAACAAACTAGCTTGTAAAGCATCATGTTTGCCTTGCAACTCAGACATACTTTTCTCTAAATCAGCATATCTAGCATGCAATCTATCACATTCATCACAAGTAATAACAGTGGGTTCATCGACACATACCTGACTTGATGAACCGTCGACATTAGCCATAAAGGCTGAATGGAGAGAAGACGAAGTATAAGCAGCTTGATCCACCAGAATAGACCTTCTATCACTTAGTGCTGCAGCTTCCTCCAAAAGCTCATCAATGTCAGCATCACCCGAAACATTTGCTGTCTCACCCACATGATCATCACCTGAACTGGATGATTCTTCATCAACACTCCTGCTGTACCCAGACGAGTCTTCATCTTCAGAAGATTCACCACCATTGGCGGAAGATTCTCCACCACTGGTGTGAACTGACGCCTTCACAACTTGAGCAAAACATGCTGTTCCATCGGGAGCATCACCACCCAACTGGATTGACAAGTCACAACCTTCATCCACCTGAACCGCAAGTGCCCGGTTAGTTTGGTTGTTGACAGGCACCAATGTACGCTCATTGTTTGTGTTCTGCTGGTTGCCTTGGTTTCTGAAGGGGTTTTGATTCCCGTGCTGGGCTGGCTTTGTACATTCCCTCTTAAAGTGACCCCGTTCACCACAGTTGAAGCACTTCACTGCCTGTTTATCGAACCCATACTTGGTGTCTCTCTTACTCTCCAAGCTGGTTCTGCCAGTACTTTCCATCCAATCCTTTGCCCTTCTCACAGCACTAGCAAAGGCCCACTTGATATCCATCAGATCCATCTCTTCCTTATCAATCTGCTGATAATCTTCTTGTGTCAGATTAATGTTGCCAATCTGACCTTCTATTAACCCGCAGTACGCGCTCACTACAGTGTTAAGCAGCTCCATGTGTTCCTTAGCTACTTCTACACTGACTTTAGAGAAGCTTGAAGTGTCGAGCTGTACTGTACTTGGCTTTGATTGTTGACCAGCAGATGATGTTCCTCCATAACACGCACGTTGTTGTTGAGCAGGAGGAGGAGGAGGTGGTTGTATTGGATTTCCATACATGTCTGTGGTGGGAGGTGGCTTAACAGGAACTTGCACCGGATTGCCATACATATCTGTACTTGTGACAAACGCCGTTTGCAGTGGAGCATGTGGACCGGTTCTTGCAGACGAGGTACTGGAAGTTCCATAATACATTTCTGGATTTTGTGGCAGTGGAACTCTCTTCGCCTTTAATGTTTCCTCCTGATCCTTGTTTTCCAAAAGCTGCACGAAGTCGTTGATATTTGTAGTTCTCAACACTCCGTTATACTTTAGGATTTCCAAGAAACTGCTCCATTGGGGAGGCAAAGCATCAGCAAACTTCTTCACCACTTCTGCTTGAGTTGTAGTTACACCAAAATTATTCAACTCAGTAAGCAAATGATAAAACCGGCTTGTCATGTCTCCCAAAGACTCCTTATCCATGCACGTGAAACAGTCGAATTCTTTCTTGAGCAGATCATGACGTAACTGACGTGTTGCTTCATTCCCTACTCCTCTGGTTTTCAACCCGTCCCACAACTTCTTGGTTGTCTTGAAACTGACAAACTGGTGGTAAATATCCTTGCTTAACGCCTGAGTGAGAATGGCGTATGCTTTCTTTTCCAGATCATACGTTTTCTTCTGATCTTCAGGAAGATCGGCAAACGTAGCAGTGTCTGAAGCAGCAACCTCTATAGCTTGATCGAAGTCTGTGGTGAAACGTATCCACAATTCGGTATTTTGACCAAGAACGTATGTACGGAATCTATCAACCCAGCCCGGATATTCATTTAAATGCATCAACTTCGGAGGACGATTTAAACTTCCGGTTTCGCTTTCGCTCAATAGAATACTTTGGATGCTCGGAGTTTGATTCGATACTAATGCCCATTGACTTGAAGATATGGCATTTGCTTGTGAAGATGTAGACACCGGAGACTCGGCCCATGAAGGTGATAGACTTGTGCATGTGTACTTTCCACTATCGGGAGCCGGTGTACCCCACCATGAGGGAGTGGAACCTGAACTTGTATATTTTCCACTGTCCGGAGCCGGATTCCACCAATTCGGATTCATGATTGATAAGAAAAATAAATGCTAAATGAATATTCCGAAAGATCACACACAGCCGAAGGATCTCTGTTCGAAAGATCTGAAATCACAGAAACTTGTTAACAATAAACAGACCACAATCGAAAGATCAAATCTTGTTCGAAGGATCAACAGTGCTCGAAAGATCACTGTTGAATCTCGAACAATGATTTCGAAAGATTCACAAACTCGAAAGATTCACTATTTGAAATATCCCTATCTTTTGAGTATATATCCTTATCTTTCGAATATCTGTCTTTCGAATAGATTCCCTGGTCGAAAGATATGTTTCAGACTTCGAAGGATGGGTCGAAAGATGATTATCTATCGAGCCTTCCTTGGTCGAAAGATATCCTTCGAGCACACTAACACAACTGACGCTGATGTGACAGGTTGGTGAAAAGGTGATGGGTAGGTAAGGTCAACTTTCGGCAAAAAGGGATGTGCAGGTTGTACTTTCCCACCAACTTTGAAAATATCACCCAAAAAGGAACACCTTATCCAAAACCAGTCACCGGATTTCCGACCGGAATTTGGCCGGAAATTACCAAGTCTCTTAAAAACAAGTTTTTAAGTTACCCAACCCAACCTGAACACACCCGAAAGGTTTAGAACGCGTTTTTATGTTTAAAAGTGCAAGAAAAACCACCAAAACGGGTGCTAAACCAAGTGTCCAAACACACCAAGAACTTGAACAAAACCCGGTTTTAAACAAGGTAAAGAGCCTTAGCTCTGATACCACTTGTAGGTCCCTCTCGGAGGATGACGAACCTAAACCTTGTTATACTAACCCACTAGCGAGTGCGGAATCCAAGCTAGTAAGCAAACCGGGATGAAGCAAGTATAAACACAAACACACAAGGTTCACCGATTAACACCACTTGTATTAATACGAATGAAAGGTTCCGGTTACAAGCACAATGTTCACAAATCTGTTTTGCAAACTCTCAAGTGTGTGTGTGTTTTCGGACAGAATGCTCTCAAACTCTCTATCTTTCTATCTGTGTGCATCTGTCTTACAACATACACTGCATGGGTATATATATACCCAGCTCAGGTTGCTTTGTCCGAAGGATCCGATAGATGGTCGAAGGATCATCTATCGATCACAATATCATCGAAGGATTCACAGGGACCTCGAAGGATGATCTTTCGAGGTCCATCAATCGAAGCATATCTTTCGAGGAGATCGAAGGATCCACATCATCCTTCGATCTCTTATCCTTCGAGACAGACAACCATATACAATTATTTTCTAACTGTTTGGCCAAGTCAAACCGGAGGATAGTTGACTTGGTCAAACTTACAAGACTAAGGAACATCGTTTACATCGTGACCGAATACAGACAAAGTACAGACACAAGTGCACCAACAAATTAACATTGCTTGACAAGTGCAATAACATTTGTATCAGTGACGTGTATATGCAATAGAAAAGTATGTACAAATTGTTAGCCTGGATGGTTAGATAACTGAATCAACCAAACAAACAAACATGGGGATATGGGAAGCTAACCCATGACTCGTTTGAGTATATATTCAAATCAAAGGACAGTACAGTTCAAATTAAAAAATGTTGATCCTATTTATAGGACTATCCTAACTTATTCTCAAAGAAAAAAATCTATTCCTATAATATAACTTAATATCTCTAAAAAAAATAAAACACACTTTAAATCTAATCAAAGCAAACCCTAACTTTTATTTAATTTTAAGATCAATCCTTAATTCACCCCCTAATCTGCAAATATTCATCTTATTGCCTTTATTCCGTTTCTTTAGTTGTATGAAACATACTTGATTAACTGGTTCTGCAAACTTAGCATTTGTTCCTTCTATATTCAACTTTACAGGACATTTCTACTTTCTTTATCGACTCACTTCTACTCATCAACTCATACTTGACTAATACTTTCAAGAATTCTAAACAAATCCTTTGGGAACATTTCCAACCGAATTTCCCTCACTTTCATAATTGGTTTCACATGAGGAATTTCTTCCTATTTGTAACACCCCGTGTTTCGAAAGTCAAAGTCAAAGTCAAGATTGAAGTCAAAGGGAGACAAGATTGCTAATTGCAATCTGTCACTCCTTGCTCAATTCCCGTTTTGACTTCTTTGACTTGTAGATGGTCTTTTTATGCTTTTACGTTAGTTGCATTATGTGGAGTATCTATTAATAATCGAGGTTTTATCGCTATTTATCGATGTTTATAGCTTATTTTATCGCTCTATCGCTTATCGCAATCGCGCTCGCAACTCGAATTACGCGTTCTGGATATTGTTTTACGTGTGTGTGTGCTACTTATGTGTTACTTGTGCATGTTTATTTATGTTATATTGAAGTGACTAATCGAAACGCAATCGAAACTCAATCGCAATCGAATCGCAAACGCTAAATGCAAGTTAATTAGGATGATTGTATGTTAGATATAGTAGTTGGGATTAAAGTAATTTGAATAAGAAACTCTATCACATTGCAAAGCTCAACACGCGTATCGAAACGGCAAAATTCATCGCGTTGAACACTCGAATCGAGTGGCCAGCCGACCGAGCTGCCACTCGATCGGGCTGTCACCCGAACGGGCTGCCACTCGATCGACCAGCCTCTTTTCCCCCTTTTCTTTTATGGAAACCCTATAAATACTCCTGTCAACATCACAACTTCACCTTTTGCACTCTCTCGTCCGACCAGCACTTCTTACCCACTTTTCTTCAGATTTCTCGCGATTCTTGTAAGTTTTCCACCAAAATCTTGTACTTTCTTGATCTACACACACTCCTACACCTTTCTATCTTTTGAATCTTAACTTTTAACCGTGAAATCACTAGATTTGAGGTGTTCTAGGATGATGTCATCATGATGTTCTTATGAACTTCATGTATTGGCTTCAATCCTTCGAGAACAACTTAGATCTGAACGATTTCCACATAAATGAACAAAGATCTTGCATAGATCTGAACATATTCATGGTGAAAAGGATTGAAAGATGGTTTTCTAACTTTCTTTCAACTCTTTTACACTCAACGTACTCAAACCGATAGAATCGGACCCTAGTCTAACCTTCTACTCCTTCTTGGTGATGTGTTGGTTCAAGACCTGAGTTCTACCAACGAGACAATCGATTCCGGGTTGAGCATGAACAACCGTCACGGATCTGTGAACGGATCGGATTTAGGTGATTCCTGTCTGCTCGGGTCACAAGGGTCTTGGCGAGGTTCTGTTGCTTAGCACGTGGTCACAACGTCTCGAGAAAATCTACAAACCATCAAAAAAAACAACCAAGTGTAAGACGATCAGGTCGACCAGGATGGAGTGCCGCCCGATCGGACTGCTGTCCAATCGGATTGCCACCCGATTGGCTTGCACCTTGGGTCCTACACTTGGCTTTTATTTCAACATTTTAGATGTTTGAACATGGAACGGATTGATGACCGATCGGATTGCCACCCGATCGGATTGCCACCCGACTATGTGATGTTTGGACTTCAACACTTAAACAATTTCAACATGTTCAATGCATACGGATTGCCACCCGATCAGATTGCAATCTGATCGAGTGACAAACTGCTGTGAACTTGTTCTCACTGAAGTGTTCTACCAATCGGATTGCCGCTCGATCGAACAGCTGTTCGATCGACCGACCTGAAAGGTAGAGATACTTCTCTGTTTTCAAAATGCTACAACAAAAACTTCAAAAGACAAGCCATCATACACAAACACATCTATCCCAAACGAGGTAACCATCCAATCGAATGGTCACCCGATCGGATGACCATCCGAACGGATTGTCACCCGATCGACCGGCCACCCAATCGGATTGTCACCTTATCGGATTGTCACCCGATCGGATTACCGTCCGATCCACTGACACTGTACACCGTTTTACGCACTGCTTATCTTTTATGTTATCGTTCTGAGGCTAAACTTACTCTAGCGTTCCCTTCAATCCATCATCGCTGTGAGTATACTCGAACCCTTTTTTGCTTTACGCACTTTTAGGTGTTACATACGTCACTTATTATAAATCACATCGAACACACTACGCAATACTTTAACGGTAACCGTTACTGCATGTTATACGTGACTTAATGAATGCTTGTTTGTTATGTTTATATATGGAATGCTGTCTACCTGCCTTAGCAACGATAGTACTACTAGTTTGGACTCAGCACCTGTTCACTCAGGGGTTGTTAAGGACAATTTGTTACATGGCTCACAGTGGTGAGTGTGTATTACGAACTGCCTTGGGCAGTCAACCCGCAGTCATTGGTATCGATAGGTTCATGTCAATAACTAACGTGCTTCATTTCACACCGTGTACATGTTGGTTATGCGTAAACGATTTCGAACTCTATTATATCTATTAAACTTGTATGCTCACCTTTACACTATGTGTATTGACCTTTACTTTAAGGAATGTGGCAGGTGCTTAAGATGTTTATATTGTTTGGCTTGCTGTGAAATCGAGGCTAGGAAAGGTCTAAAAACCAATAAATGAATTGTCTGTATTTGAAATCTGAGTTGTCAGAACAGAATAGTTGGACTGGATTTTGTCTGTAATAATTGTATTACTTTTTATGTCATGGTATGGGACATGATGCTTTAAATAATTGGTAATTATAGTTGTTATGGAAACTTCTGGACAATCTGTTTCGCTCAGTGCCATGCCCTGATGTTTCCGCCATCGGTTGGGGTGTGACAGATTGGTATCAGAGCCATAACTATAGGGAATTAGGAAAGACTCGACCTAGTCCAGGTCGATGTCTTAGAAATGACCTAGTCTATAGTCAGGTACCAAAAGACTGACTTGTGCACGCCCTTAGGGGTTTTGTACGAGCTTACTTGCTACTTCTCGCTATTCTCGCCTACGCTACACTATCACTACACGCTAATTCTCGAAAATGAACGAGCGATTGGGTCGAGATTAGGTGTGAAAACCGCAATAGAGTACTCGGCTTTTATGTGCGGCTAGGATCTTTTACACATTTAGATGAAGCGAGGGATTCTCTCGACTAAATTGCTTGTTCCACCCACATTTTTATCTATAAACACGAGGATTTGCGTTGAATCGGGAGTGAAATCTATACTTTAACGCAAATTTTCGTCTCTATTTTTATCAAAACAGGAACAAAGTTGTTAAGTCAGGGGTGAAACCCGAAACTTGACGACTTATTCCGCCCTATTTTGGTTTTACAAAACTCTCACCAAAGTCTCGACGGACTCGAACGACTTGAAGTCACACCGTAGCTAGAAAGGTCCTTGTGAATAGTCAGATCACTTTGGATAGTCAACGTCTATCAGCCGCAGACAATCTATTTCTCGATTTTTATGTGTTTCGATTCTGAGCTCGCAACTGCCGACTCTGTTATTTGTCGATTTTATGTATATTTTATGCACTTTATGTAATTTCATCTGCTTATGTGTTACGATTTTTGGTGATTTATTCGCTTTTCGCTCTCATCGGCACACACGACTTGCACTACACATCTACCTCAAAACGCTGACAAATCGATACTATTTGTGGAACCACCGTACGCCATGTCGCTTGCTGTATATTCGCTAATCGCAATCACTATTCTCGAACACTCATGGACTTTGAATGATAGGTTTCTGTATTCTGACTGCCTCTGTGAATACGTGCAACATATAGCTAGGTTTCTGTGTTCTGACTGCCTCTACGTACTCTATGTGCCTTTTGTGTTCTGTGCTTTACGTGCTTATGTGCTTCTGTGCTTATGTGAATATGTGATTATGTGCCTATGTGACTACGTGATCGTGTTCCTGAGCTTTAGTAGTATTAGGCATGTAAGGTGAGATTCGATTATATTGTGTCTGAGTCCTATGACGATGTCTGTTGCAGACAATGTTGTCATCTGGATCCCGTCACTCGTGCGCTGCTCGCCAGAGCCAGAAAGACAAACGCCATGCTGCTCTCGTCGCCAAGCAAGTGGCAAAGGTAGCACCTCAGATCATGAGTGAACTATACGATAATGTGAGCAAATCGTCTGAAGAGTCCAGGACTGAACCCCCAAAAGCTGCTTTCAGCTTCAAGCAGTTTAAAGCTTGCGGACCGAAAGCATTCACTGGCGAAGATGGCCCTATGGCTTTGTTTCAATGGTTCGATTCGATCGAGGTCACCCTGAGTCAGAGTGGATATCCTGACAATCTCCGCACTTGGAATGCTACCGGCGTCTTCCAGTCCCGCGCTTTAGACTGGTGGACGGCCAAGAGGAACAAACACGGAAACAATGCAGCTTATGGTCTGTCATGGGACGAGTTGAAGAACGTCATGCTCGAAGAGTTCTGCCCTCCCCATGAGCGCCAAAAGTTGGAGGACGAATTCTGGCACATCAAGCAGAAAGACGGTGACAACGCTGCTCTAACTGCTCGCTTCAAGCAGCTCAGTATTATCTGTCCTGATTAAGTGAAGACTGTTGACATGACAATCAAGAAGTACATCCGCGCTCTGCCTGATTGTGTTGCAGTATTTGTGCATGCTTCAAAGCCAGCAACAATCGAGGAGACTTATCTGCTTGCCGCTGAAATTAACGACAAGCAAGTCAAAGCTGGATTTTGGGATAAAGCTACCAAGAACCTGCACCAAGCTACCGCCACAACAACCGCTGACACCACCACCGCTGCTCCTCAATCGTCAAAGTCCTCTCGTCGCAAGAGGAAAAACAACAACAGCAGCTCCAGCAATAAGAACTGTGCTGTCACTACCACTGCTGCCCCGCTTCAAGCCGTACCAGCTCAGTAGCAACAACACCGATCAGCTCCAGCCCCAGTTACGTATGCACCGCCTGCAAAGCGTTCATACACTGGCCCTCACCCTGCTTGCCCGACATGTACTTATCATCACCCGGTGGGTATCGCCTGCCAATTCTGCGTGCATTGTAATATGTACGACCACTTCACCACTAACTGCCGTACAGGTCCCCGACAAGCACCAGCTCAAGCTACTGCTCGTCAAGCTCTTCTCCCCGCCCCTCAAGGCCAACAAGCGGCTCAAGCACCCGCGGTCAACGCCAGAGTCTGCTTCACGTGTAGTGATCCCAACCATTTCGCGAACATGTGCCCGAACAGGGTTGTGAAACAAGAGCCCCAGCAGCAGCAGCCTCAGCAACAGCAGCAGCAGCAGCAGCCTTAGCAGCAACAGCAACAAGCCGCCCACGCCAGAACTTTCAACATCAATGTGCGCCAAGCCTAGGCTGACAACAACGTGGTCAATGGTACGTTCCTTGTGAATGGTATTTATGCTTCGTGTTTGTTTGATACTGGAGCCGATAACTGTTTTGTGTCGTTCGAATTCGAGAAGCTCCTTAATTGTAAGTACTCCCATCTCCCCTCAACGTTCGATGTTGAAGTTGCCACAAGAAGAACTTTCGCCATTAATTATGTTCTTCGTGGTTGTACTCTTGAGCTCAACAATCACATCTTTTGAATTGATCTCATTCCGATGCAGCTCGGAAGTTTTGACATCATAGAAGGCATGGACTTCGCTCGTGAAAACCATGCTGAAGCTGTATGCTTCGATAAGATGATTTGATTCTCGCTTGCTAATGGTGACCAATTGTGTGTTTATGGTAAAACTGCTTCGAAAGGTCTCAAACTTATGTCATGTGTCCAAGCTAGCAAGTATCTCCACAAGGAATACAGAGCTTTCTTGGCTAACATAGCGGAGAAGGAAAAGAAAGGGAAGACAGAAGTGAAAGACGTTCCTGTTGTGTGTGAATTTCCTCAAGTATTTCCTGATGATCTTCTAGGTCTTCCGCCAAGCCGTGATATCGACTTTCGTATCGACCTCATTCTTGGAGCCAACCCTGTTGCTAAAGCTCCTTATCGACTCGCTTCGTCCGAAATGCGTGAACTCTCGAGTCAGCTCCAGGAATTACTTGATAAAGGCTTCATTCGCCCGAGCACCTCTCCATGGAGCGCACCAGTCCTTTTCGTCAAAAAGAAGGATGGGTCATTCCAGATGTGCATCGACTATAGGGAGTTGAATAAGCTAACAATCAGAATCGCTATCCCCTGCCTCGCATCAATGATTTGTTTGACCAGCTACAAGGTGCTACATGTTTCTCAAAGATAGATTTACGTTCAGGCTACCACCAGTTACGTATCCAAGAGGAGGATATACCCAAAACCGCTTTTCGCACTCGATACGGCCATTATGAGTTCGTTGTTATGCCTTTTGGTTTAACCAACGCACCTGCGGTTTTCATGGATCTGATGAATCGTGTGTGTAAACCATTTCTGGACCGCTTCATCATCGTGTTCATCGATGATATCCTGATCTATTCCAAGTCGAAAGCCGAACACGCGCAGCATCTACATTTGGTTCTCGAACTACTCCAGGGGAATCGACTTTATGCCAAGTTCTCCAAGTGTGAATTTTGGCTAGGGGAGGTTCAATTCCTCAGTCATATTGTCAATAGTCAAGGTATTCATGTCGATCCCGCGAAGATTGAAGCTGTTAAGAGTTGGGTTACGCCTAAGAACCCGTTGGAAGTCCGTTCTTTTCTCGGACTAGCGGGCTATTATCGTCGATTTATTGAAGGGTTCTCTAAAATCGCCGTGTCGCTTACCTCTCTCACGCATAAAGACAGATCCTTTGTTTGGGGAACTGAACTGGAGTCTGCCTTCCAAACCCTCAAGAACATGCTTTGGAATGCTCCCGTCCTTGCTTTACCCGACGGAAACGATGACTTCGTAGTCTATTGCGATGCCTCTAACCTTGGTCTTGGTTATGTTCTCATGCAACGAGTCAAGGTTATCGCCTACGCATCTCGTCAGCTCAAGATCCACGAGAAGAACTATACAACCCATGACCTCGAACTAGGCGCAGTTGTTTTTGAATTGAAGATTTGACGACACTACCTTTACGGTACAAAGTGTACGGTCTTCACCGACCATAGGAGCCTACAACACATCTTCAGCCAGAAAGAACTTAATATGCGTCAACGCCGATGGGTAGAACTTCTCAACAATTACGACTGTGAGATTCATTATCACCCAGGCAAAGCAAATGGCGTTGCCGACGCTCTAAGCCGACGAAGCTATCTGCATAGTGTCACACCCTGGCTTTTGTGGAAGCGTGGTTAATTTGGTGTGACTTTTTAATACCATAGCAACAATCTTAACAATGCTATATGATAAAAATACGAGATGTTCATCCATTAATATTGTTTAGAAAAATACCATAACATGCTTGTCTTGAAACATCAACCCAAAATAAGTTACATCCATGACTTGTTTAAAATGAGATCACAAGGACTCAACAAAAGACTTCAAATAAAACGAGGTTTGAAGACATGTGACCCGTCCAGGAAAGGGTTACACCTCCCAAACCCTACAACCCTGGATGACATCTTTATTTAGTACGCAGCTTTACATGCATCACTTGCCAGATCCGATCAATTCCCTGAAATACATGTAGTTTGAAAAATCAACAAAAGTTGAGCGAGTTCATGTGTATGTGAGTATGTGTAAACCTTTGAAATATGTCTGTATGTATAAATGTCCCTGGTATGTAGCAATAAGGAAAAAGAGATCATCAATGGGTTGCAAAGCCAATGGTATCTGTGAAATGATGCAGGAAGTACTCAAACCTAGCAAATTTGTACCGGGCTTCCGGCTGGAAGACATAGTCACCACTATGGGTCGCCCCGGCCTCATGGGTGTGGGCTCGCTACACCAAAATAGATCTATCACTCATGTCCCTTGGTCCTACGACGAGGATTAATGGCCTTAAGTGTTGTACCCACTTCACATGATCTAAGTAGTAAACCCTCCTTAAGCTAACCATACCATGTATAAAAATGTCTGTAAAAAGTTGTAACATGTATTCCACCCCCGAAGTAATAAAACTGAAAACAGTTAAGAGAAAAGGGGGACGTGAACTCACTGTGGTGCGTCTCCTGCTCGTAACTCAGACTCTGTCAGCAATACGACGACCTACAACGTACTAATGCCTATTAGACGAACGGGCCGTGCTTTAGTGTAGTATTAATGTTCTCGAGTTACGTTTCTTCGGAATTATTCCAAGTTATAACTTCTTGTCAAAATAATAATAATAATTTTAACTTAAATCATATTTTAAGGTTTTGAAATAATAGTTAGACAACTATTTCGTAGTCATACTTCTCAAGTATTCTATATGCGTATTTTCCTTCCCAAGGATGGGGGTATTTTGTGATTAAAGTCTTGACATTATATATTCCTAAGTCCCACTTTAGAAAAATATATAATAGTTTATTTGCTAAAAATAATGTGTTTCCAAGAAAATAAATATTTGTCCCGAAATTTATATATTCTCTAAATATACTAGGAAAGTATATTGTAACTTCTCAAAAATAATATATTTTCTACTTGCCCAAAAATATGTTATACTTCGTAATAAAATCACATTTTTCGTTATCAAAATAATATCCATCAAAATTATACTTGGGACGGTCTTTTGTTAAGTTATATTATTTTTCTCTGAAATGATATAACTATACCACATTGGAATCGAATAATCACACAAGCGTTTTAGTATAAAATATATATTCTAAATATATATTTATCCACTTTTATTTACGAAAACCAACCTCCGACACTATGTATTTTGTTACCAAAAAAATTATGGCGAGTTTTATTTGGAGAGACAAAGTTTAAAACATACTTGTAAACATTTGTTAGAAAATAATCTCCAAGTGTTTATATTTTTAGAAAATTTCGCCCTAGTTTCCCTAAAAAAGGAGGTGTCCATGCTATTAAGCATATCATTTTATTTTCAAAAAATCAATCAACAATCAATCTTTAAACAGTTTTACATTACCAAGAGCAAAAACTATATGCTTTACATATTAATCATGAACTTGATATATCACAAAAAACGCGTAGTAACTTGGTAAAGCGTTTAGTGGACTTTGTTACCTTCCAAAGTGTATTCACCTTTTTAAAAATCTCATTTTAAGGAATCTCGGTGTTAACAACTTGTGAACAAATTTTACGAAATTTATTCTTTTGAACTTCTTCTTGTAAATAAAGTGTTCTTACACTTATTTCATTTCCAAAAATGGGGTAAGTGTAAGTAAAAGTTATGATCTTTCAAAAATCGGCTCTTGAACTTGGTTTGTTTAGAAAAATCATTTGTAAATCTCGGATCTACATGAACATCAACTCACTTTGTTTACTTATATTTTAAGAAAATCATTTTTCTTTCATCAAGTTCACATTTTTATTAGAAGATGATTATTTTGTGTAACCACATAATCACCTCCAAAGCTTGTTAAATCATGTTTCTAATCATCATTTAACAAGTCCCATATGGTGATTAACATCACATTACCAAGAAATCAACAAATAACCATCACTTATACAAAACAACATCATGCTAGTATTCTTTCATCATATTTCATCTTCATGTGAACTTTAAGTTTAAACTTTTAGTTCATGTTCTTTAGTGTTCTTGTTATAATCAACATACTACTTTTTTTAACCATTAAAGTAGAAGTAAACAAGGGTTAATCAAGGACTTGCAACTAGCTCAAAGGCTAGGGAAGAACTCAAGAACAAAAGATGATGAAGATGGTGTGTAAAAGCAAGTGATTAAAGCTCCTTGATGATCCACAAGCCACAAGCTCCTTTAATCGCCTTCTAGTGCTTGAAACAAGCTTGAAAATGGAGAATGGTGGTGACAAGGTGGTGGTGGTGGCGGTTGTGTAGTGAGCCGAGAGGGAGAGAGTGAGATGAGGGAGGTGGTGTGAAGTTTATGTGAAGATATGAAATGATTTGGAAATCTTAAGGCACCATACTTATAATCCTTTCTTCTAATATTTTGTCCACCACAACAAGTAAAGATCTAATATAAAATAGAAACAAATCTAGGAGGTAAGGTGTAGAAGTATGGTGGTGATGGTGGTGATGGCCGATTTTAGGCCTAGGGGTAGGGGGTCTAGATGAAAATTGGTGACTAGTTGGTTACATACTAGTTAAAAATCAAGTATATGGTTACATATGTTAGTTAGTGGATATTCTAGTGGATGTTATGGTGTACGGGGATCATAACTAGCCAAGAAATAATTAAACAATGCATCTGGCAAAATTTTGGTGTCCTGGGTAATGTCCGGTTGTTCGGTTAGATGTCGTTCCGTTAAAGTGTTAAGTTATTCCGTATAGTGTCCTTTATGTGTCTTTTTGTAACACTATTAATTCCCGACACTTAGGAAAGCATACAGGACCATTTTGCTACATTTTTGCACATTACAAGCATGTTAAAATGCTAAATTTTTGATAAATAGTGCAGAATTCTGCATTAATAGTGAGTTTTAGGCACTTTCCGGCACTTAAACTATCATCTAGAGACACGGTTTTATGGTCCTTACTTCCCTACACTCCATACTAGTGTAGTACCCTGTCTCTGGCTCATACTGGCCTCAATATATTGTCTGTCTATGTGCTGGCATTGTCAGCATGTTTGTGAGTTATCCGCTCACTGTGATAACTGTGCTTTGTGCATCAAGTTTGTCACTAAAGTTGGTGTGCATTAAATGGAGTGACATTATGAAATATGATGCATCTGTATGTATGTAACAGAAATCAAAAAGCAGTTTAAATCATCAGTTGTAATTAAGCACAGTCATTAAGCACAGATTTAATATTAATTAATGGTACGGATACATGTAATTGTGAGGGTTGTCACATTCTCCCCCCGTTAAGAAAATTTCGTCCCGAAATTTTAGTTCTGCTACTAGATGTAGGGGTCTTGGGGAATAAATGTGGGTATTTTTCATTCATACGATCCTCATGCTCCCACATGTCGTGCATTCCATCGAACCTTGACGAGCTTGACACTACTCCGATGTGTTTTGTTAACCTTCCAATCAGTAACCTCAACGGGTTCTTCAGTAAAGTGGAGTTTGTCGTCAATATGAATTTCGTCGGCAAGAATGACCACTGTCTCTTGGGTTGGACTCTTTTTCAGGTTGGATACGTGAAATGTATCGTGTATGCCCTTAAGTTCAGCAGGTAGATCCAACTTGTATGCTACAAGACCAATCCTTTTCAGGATTTTAAATGGACCAATGTATCTAGGGTTCAACTTCCCACGCTTCCCAAAGCGTGCTACACCCTTCCAGGGTGAAACCTTCAACAATACCATATCTCCCACCTCAAATTCCAGAGGTTTCCTTCTATAGTCCGCATAACTCTTTTGACGATCACTAGCCGCTTTAATGTGCTCTCGGATCTGTATAATCTTGTCAGTCGTTTCCTGGACCAATTCCGGACCAACAAGCTGTCTATCACCCGCGTTTGACCAGCATAAAGGTGATCGACACTTGTGTCCATAGAGAGCTTCGAACGGTGCGGCCTGAATGCTTGCATGATAACTGTTATTGTATGAAAATTCAACCAATGGTAGGTGAGTGTCCCAACTTACACCTATATCCATTACGCAAGCTCGCAACATGTCTTCCAACCTTTGAATCGTTCGTTCGCTCTGTCCGTCTGTCTGCGGATGAAATGCAGTGCTCAGATTCAACTGAGAACCGAAAGCTCCTTGGAAGGATTGCCAAACCCTTGACAGGAATCTCCGATCTCTATCAGAGATAATCGAGAGAGGCACTCCATGTCGTGCAATGATCTCTCTCATGTATATCTCCGCAAGTTTGCTCGTGCTGTCTTTCTCTTTGACTGGCAAAAAGTGTGCAGATTTCGTTAAACGGTCTACAATTACCCAAATTGTATCGTGACTTTTGGGCGTCCTTGGCAATTTCGTTATGAAGTCCATCGAAATCTGTTCCCATTTCCATTGGGGTATTTCAGGTTGTTGTAAGAGACCTTAAGGCTTTTGGTATTCAACCTTTACCTTAGTGCAAGTTAAACATTTGCCAACATATACCGCAACATTGCCTTTCATTCTCGGCCACCAATAGAAATCCTTAAGGTCTTGGTACATCTTATCCGCTCCTGTATGGATCGAGTATCGTGACTTGTGAGCTTCATCAAAAATAACGTTTCTCAAACCACCAAACAAGGGAACCCAAATTCGTTTCATGAAGCACAACGTTCCTTCCCCGTTTGGTACCAACTGTTTCTCCATCCCACGGAGATATTCATTCTCAATATTTCTTTCCTTGAGAGCTTCTCTCTGCGTGGCATGAATGCGCAATGAGAGGTCCGTTTGAACGATCATTTCCAAAGCCCTAACCCTTATGGGCTTGATTCTTTCCTTCCGACTCAAGGCATCGGCGACCACATTCGCCTTCCCTGGGTGATACTTGATTTCACAATCATAGTCGTTCAATAGTTCAACCCAGCGTCTTTGCCTCATGTTAAGCTTTTTTTGATCAAAAATGTGCTGCAGACTCTTGTGATCAGTATAGATCGTACATCGCGTGCCGTACAAGTAATGTCGCCAGATTTTCAAAGCAAACACCACTATGCGTGGTGTAATTTTTCTCGTGGACCTTCAACTGGCGAGAAGCATATGCTATAACCTTCTGCCGCTGCATTAGCAGGCAGCCTAAGCCCTGACGCGAGGCGTCGCAATATACCACGAAGTCGTCCGTGCCTTCGGGTAGAGATAAGATTGGCGCGTCGCAAAGTTTGTTCTTCAACAACTTAAATGCCTCTTCTTGCTTGTCTCCCAAATCAAACTTCTTGTCCTTCTGGGTAAAGGAGGTCAAAGGTTGAGCGATTTTCGAGAAATCCTCAATGAACCTGCGGTAATAACCAGCCAAACCTAGAAACTGTCGAATCTCTGTTGGCGTCTTAGGAGTTTCCCAGTTCTTGATCGCCTCGATCTTTGTGGGATCCACCTGAATTCCATTTCCATTAACAACATGACCAAGAAACTGGACTTCGCGTAACCAGAACTCGCACTTCGAGAACTTCGCGTACAACTTCTCCTTTTTAAGCAGCTCTAAAATGGCTCTTACATGTTGCTCATGCTCTTCTTTCGTCTTCAAGTAGATCAAAATGTCATCAATAAACACAATCACAAACTTATCGAGGTATGGCTTACAGACTCTGTTCATCAAATCCATGAATACTGCTAGCGCGTTTGTCAAACCAATCGGCATAACCAGGATATCCTCTTGTATCCTTAACTGGTGATAACCTGATCGCAGATCGATCTTTGAGTAAAAGCTTGAACCTTGCAACTGATCGAACAGGTCATCAATCCTTGGCAACGGATATCTGCTCTTGATTGTCAACTTGTTCAGCTCCTGGTAGTCGATACACATGCGGAAACTACCATCTTTCTTCTTAACAAACAAAACTGGAGCTCCCCAAGGCGAGAAGCTTGGTCTGATAAATCCCTTATCTAACAGCTCCTAGAGTTGCGTTGACAGCTCTTGCATCTCTGAAGGTGCAAGTCGATAGGGTGCCTTAGCTACAGGCGCGGCGCCTGGAACTAAGTCAATATGAAACTCGACTTGCCTTTATGGCGGCAATCCTGGCAAGTCTTCTGGAAAGACTTCAGGTTATTCCTTCAGGACTGGAATGTCTTCTAGTTTCGGCTCAGTGGCTTCTTTATCCACGATGTGTGCCAAGAAGGCAACACATCCCTTCTTCAAACATTTCCGAGCTTTTAAACAGCTAATGATTCTCAGGGGCGTATCGCGCTTCTCTCCGTGTACCACAATCGTTTCTCCATCGGCCATTGGGATGCGAATGGTCTTCTCGTGACATACAATTTTTGCCCGGTTGCTGGACAACCAATCCATCCCTACTACCAGGTCGAAGCTTCCCAACTTGACTTGCAGTAGATCCAGTGTAAACTCGTGTTCTCCCAGCTCTATTACACATCCTCCGATGGCTTCACTTGTTTCAACTAGCTTTCCATTAGCTAGTTCAATTGAGTACGGAATGTCTAACTTACTAGCAGTTAACCCAAGCATTTTCTTAAATTCTTGCGATACAAAACTATAGTAGGCACCAGTATCAAATAGCACAGATGCAAAGCGTTGATTAATAGCGAACGTACCAGTAACTACATTGGGATCCTTGCGTGCTTCCCTTGCACCTATGTTGAAGAGTCTACCTTGCCCTTGATTGAGTTTCGGGCATTCCCGGTTAAAGTGCCCCATGTCTCCGCAGTTAAAACATCCCGGTCCTCGACCGTTACCGTTCCCATTACCGCCTTGATTGTTGTTCGCTCCCCGGTTACCAGCTTGATTCCCAGCATTTCCACGATTTCCATTCCCGCCATTTCCTCCCTGTTGGCGGTTTCCATTACGATTTCCATATCCTCGCTGGCCACCACGACCAGCACCAGTACCAGCCCAGCACATATTCTTTGAATGGCCCTTCTTCCCGCAAGACTCACATCTCCTCATTCTGCACTGGCCGGAATGATGGTACTGGCATGTATCACATTTAGGCAGAGCACCCATGTACCCTCTTCCTCTGACTCCATCACCAGTTTTAGCTTCCTCGGGTGGGTTCACGTTCTTTTTCTTACTCGCGCTGCTGGTACTCTTTTTAAAATTGGAGAACTTCCTTTTGTTCTCTCCTGAGGATTCAACATGAGTTTCTTTCTTCTTCGAATCAGAAATTGAGAACTTGTTCAATCTGATAGCTTCCTCAGTAAGTGACATACTCAGGTCGATGGCTTCAGTAATGGATGTAGGCTTTGAAGAGGTTACCATGCTCATAATCTGAGGTGACAACCCCCAGATGAAACGCTCCATGCGTTTGAATTCAGGCGTAACCATGTATGGTACCACATGAGACAGATCATGGAACCTTTGAACATACTCGGCGTTCTTTGGGCCGTCCATTTTAAGATTCCAAAATTTAGTTTCCAGTTTCTGAATCTCGGCCCTGGAGCAATACTTTTTACGCATGAGCTCTTTCAGCTCGGTCCAAGTCATAGCGTAAGATACCGCCTCTCCTAGGGTTTGGACCTGGAGATTCCACCATGAAAGTGCTCCGTCAGTGAACAGTCCAGAAATGTAGGTAACTTGCTGTTCTGGCGCGCATTTGCTCATATCGTAGCACTGAGTCGGTCTTTTCTGTCCATCGAACATACGCCACTGCACCCCCAGTGCCATCAAAGTTAAGCGGTTTACAGTCTGGAAATTGCTTAAAAGTACAGCCTGTACAGGTAATGTTGTTCACAGGAAGTATTAGCAATTGCACAGGAAATGTCCAAAGGTAAGGTAATGTGTCTCTAGTGACTTAAACATTACCATTTGGTAGGTTGTTCCTTGAGGTACCCCCGCTAGTCTCGGTGCGTGAGGCCTCGTAATCAGCTATTGCTTGCGAAATTCTTGCTTGTAATTCGGCCTCAGTAGTGGGCAAACGGTTTTCCCTTCTTGGAGGCATCTTCTATAAGAAGGTTGTATTGGTCAAGTTGTAATAAGTATAATGACTACATAATATGCGTATGTAATAACATTCATCAACACAATAACACATAACATCCCATGTCATAACACAAAACAAATAATCCAACAACGCATGTAATGAGAAGGCTGCGATTGAGCTATCATATAACAAGACCACAACTTTTACAAATGTTTCATACATCAAAAGAGACTAAGGGTCACATCGCCCTTGTCTGAACTGTCTAACAATATACAACAACCAAATCTCAACTATCAAAGTCGTAAGTCATCATGTGGTCTTCAAAATGCTGTGCAGTCAGGCTCAATAGTTGTCTTCTCATCAAAAGTAACACTACCTACAACAAACCAAAAGTCCTCAAGCTGATGGGGGGGGAGGAGGAGGGATGAAAAGCAAACGGCGCAGATGCACCAAATCCTCCTCGAGGGCATGCACAATACGCGACAAACAAGCGATCTGCTGCTCCATCGTCAGGAATCGGATGTGATAATCTAGATAAGGAAATGATGGAACAGGTGGAAAAGAAGACTGTGATGGATCAGCAAAAGATGGAGGACGCGGGATCCTCTCAAGCTCTGCGACTCTCCGACTCAACATATCCTGCTGTAACTGCAAGGATATAAGTATATCATCCGTCGTTTACCCAACATGAAAAGGATGGTATGAATCTGACAAAGGCATGACATTGGGCGAAGACCACATAAATGGCTCGCCTGTGGGTGCTGACGAAGAAAAAGTAGTGTGTGTAGCAGGTGCAAAAGGGGGTATGAACGGAAAGGCTGCTGTAATAGGTGGTACGTGATTGTGGTGCTGAGTAGAAGGTCCTTCCCCTGGACAGAGAGGAGGAATGTCCTGGAGAAAAGTGATGGGTAAGTCTGTGCGGTGGACGTCCGATAAGTGAGGGTGAAACTGTGGGACATCAACGGGTGCAAAAACAGGTGTACCAGGGGGAGTGACTGGTAGAACAAACGGAGGATAGTCATCATCATCCTTAATCCACCCATTACGGGTGTCAGCATACCTAGGATCAATGTGTGTGGCAAAAGGTGCTCGGTCAACAAATACTGGCATAGGATCAGGCAGAGGTGCCATGACTGGAACCTCAACAACTGGCGGTGCAATGACTAGAACATCAATAATAACTGGTTGTGCAATAACTGGTGCATCAACAATAGGTGGTGCAACGACTGGTGCATCATCAGGAATAGGGTCGTGCACAGGTAAAGGGTCGGCTAAGGCAGGCTCATGATCCGCGGGCATGTCAGGAAGCTGATCATCTGGGAGAACAGGAGCCTCAGCAGGCTGCTCCTCGGGGATAAAGTCGACCTCCTGGTCTGGATCGTGATCGTGTGGGAAATCAGGGTCAAACTCGTCCTCAAACTCGACATCCTGATCATAGTCGTGTGGAAAGCCAGGGATGAACCAAAAAACCAGTGGCGGAACGGGCGCCTCAGACATAGCAGTGTCGGTATCGGAGTCTGTGGGGTATCGCTTAACCCCAGCGCATAGAGAGTAGAAGAAGACACTGACTCAAAAGAATCTGAACCAGAAGAATCAGAATGAACCTCCATATCAGGAATCTCAACGACTGGGACAATAGGGTCATCAACTGGAATATCGTCATCCATCGGGGCCCCACCATCCTGGTCACCCTCCGGGGGACCCTCAATGAATAGATCGATGTCATCATGTGATAACGCGTCGAGTGGCAGATCCTCGACAGGAACTGCAGCGAGAGGGAGAGGAGCAGGGATCTGAATGAGAGGTATATCCTCGTCGAAAGGACCATCAGCTAAAGGCATACCGTCCCCAAAGTCCGGTAGGGCAAATGGCTGGAAGTCGTCCACGTCAGTACTCGTAGTGTCTGATGTATAAACCTCGCTCTCAGGTAGAATCTCGTCGTCTGAGACTATCGCTATAGGATCTGGTGAGTCCGACACTCCAGTATCAGAAGAAGATGACATGGTGTCTGCAACACAACCACACATATGCACATATATCAACATGTAATCAAATAAGCATGTAAGTCACAACAATGTAAGCAAGTACTCATCCTAGTCTTCCCCAGACTATCCCTCCCAGTCTCTTAGACTGAACACCCTAGTCTCTAAGACTAACTCCCTGGCCTCTAAGACTAACTCCCAGTCTCTAAGACTAATTCCCTGGTCTCTAAGACCAACTCCCTGGTCTCTAAGACCAACTCCCAGTCTCTAAGACTAATTCCTTGGCCTCTAAGTCCAACTCCCTGGTCTCTAAGACCAATCCTCCCAGTCTCTAAGACTAATTATCCCCAGCCTCTAAAGCTGAACTCTCTCAGTCTCTAAGACTGAACCTCCCTCAGTCTCTAAGACTGAACCTCCCCAGCCTCTAAGGCTGAACTCCATCAGTCTCTAAGACTGAACCTCCCCAGCCTCTAAGGCTAAACTCCCTCAGTCTCTAGGACTGAATTATAAACATAAATTTTGAAATGTATATTTGTGCCATTTGTTTGTAAAAATGTTTGTTCCCAGGATCTGGACGTTTTGTGTATGCAATGTAAAAATATTTTCGTGAGAGCCCTAATGATCATAGTCTAGACTCGAGAAAGAATCCTAGTTCGCTATGATCGAGGCTCTGATACCAAGCTGTCACACCCTGGCTTTTGCGGAAGCGTGGTTAATTTGGTGTGACTTCTTAATACCATAGCAACAATCATAACAATGCTATATGATAAAAATACGAGATGTTCATCCATTAATATTGTTTAGAAAAATACCATAACATGCTTTTCTTGAAACATCAACCCAAAATAAGTTACATCCATGACTTGTTTAAAATGAGTTCACAAGGACTAAACAAAAGACTTTAAATAAAACGAGGTTTGGAGACATGTGACCCGTCCAGGAAAGGGTTACACCTCCCAAACCCTACAACCCTGGATGACATCTTTATTTAGTACGCAGCTTAACATGCATCACTTGCCAGATCCGATCAATTCCCTGAAATACATGTAGTTTGAAAAATCAACAAAAGTTGAGCGAGTTCATGTGTATGTGAGTATATGTAAACCTTTGAAATATGTTTGTATGTATAAATGTCCCTAGTATGTAGCAATAAGGAAAAAAGAGATTACCAATGGGTTGCAAAGCCAATGGTTTGTGTGAAATGGTGCATGAAGTACTCAAACCTAGCAAATTTGTACCGGGCTTCCGGCTGGAAAACATCGTCACCTCTATGGGCCGCCCCGACCTCATGGGTGTGGGCTCGCTACACCCAAATAGATCTATCACTCATGTCCCTTGGTCCTACGACGAGGATTAGTGGCCTTAAGTGTTGTACCCACCACTCACATGATCTAAGTAGTAAACCCTCCTTAAGCTAACCATACCATGTATAAAAATGTCTGTAAAAGTTGTAACATGTACTCCACCCCCGAAGTATAAAACTGAAAACAGTTAAGAGAAAAGGGGGACATGAACTCACTGTGTTGCATCTCTTGCTCATAACTCAGACTCTGTCAGCAATACGACGACCTACAACGTACTAATGCCTATTAGACGAACGGGTCGTGCCTTAGTGTAGTATTAATGTTCTCGAGTTACGTTTCTTCGGAATTATTCCAAGTTATAACTTCTTGTCAAAATAATAATAATTATTTTAACTTAAATCATATTTTTAGGTTTTGAAATAATAGTTAGACAACTATTTCGTAGTCATACTTCTCAAGTATTCTATATGCGTATTTTCCTTCTCAAGGATGGGGGTATTTTGTAATTAAAGTCTTGACATTATATATTCCTAAGTCCCACTTTAGAAAAATATATAATAGTTTATTTGCCAAAAATAATGTTTTTCCAAGAAAATAATTAGTTGTCCCGAAATTTATATATTCTCTAAATATACTAGGAAAGTATATTGTAACTTCTCAAAAATAATATATTTTCTACTTGCCCAAAAATATGTTATACTTCGTAATAAAATCACATTTTTCGTTATCAAAATAATATCCATCAAAATTATACTTGGGACGGTCTTTTGTTAAGTTATATTGTTTTTCTCTGAAAAGGTATAACTATACCACATTGCAATCGAATAATCACACAAGCGTTTTAGTATAAAATATATATTCTAAATATATATTTATCCACTTTTATTTACGAAAACCAACCTCCGACACTTTGTATTTTGTTACAAAAAAAAATTTATGGCGAGTTTTATTTGGAGAGACAAAGTTTAAAACATACTTGTAAACATTTGTTAGAAAATAATCTCCAAATGTTTATATTTTTAGAAAATTTCGCCCTAGTTTCCCCTAAAAATGGAGGTATCCATGCTATTAAGCATATCATTTTCTTTTCAAAAAATCAATCAACAATCAATCTTTAAACAATTTTACATTACTAAGAGCAAAAACTATATGCGTTACATATTAATCATGAACTTGATATATCACAAAAAAACGCATAGTAACTTGGTAAAGCGTTTAGTGGACTTAGTTACCTTCCAAAGTGTATTCACCTCTTTAAAAATCTCATTTTTAAGGAATCTCGGTGTTAACAACTTGTGAACAAATTTTACAAAATTTATTCTTTTGAACTTCTTCTTGTAAATAAAGTGTTCTCACACTTATTTCATTTCCAAAAATGGGGTAAGTGTAAGTAAAAGTTATGATCTTTCAAAAATCGGCTCTTGAACTTGGTTTGTTTAGAAAAATGATTTGTAAATCTCGGATCTACATGAACATCAACTCACTTTGTTCACTTATATTTTAAGAAAATCATTTTTCTTTCATCAAGTTCACATTTTTGTTAGAAGATGATTATTTTGTGTAACCACATAGTTGTAACATTTGTGCTTGTAATCATTATGAACAGTTCAATTATCAATAAAACAATGTTATTTTATCCCAATGATTGTTTGATTGTGTTTTACATTTTTCATATTTTAACTTTTGTTCAATTTCAAACTCTACATCGCTTTCTGGAGAATTATACGCAAACTAGTACGTAAACATACTCAGATTAATGCGACAAATACTTCGGAACATCAACATATACTCAACATACCTTAAATAACCTTTACATAACTTAGAAATAAGTTTTGAAGGCTTTGGTATGGCAAAAACAAGTTAATTCGCTTACAGGGACTAAACTTGACAAACTGCGAAAGTATGCCAGTTTAAACTGTAACGAACATTCCGGAACATGTCCATAAGTTAAACATACCATAAATATCCTTTACATAGCTTAGAAATAGGCTTTGAGGGGTTTGGTATGCTAAAACAAACTTTTGGATCATTCAGGGGCTAAAAGTGTCAAAAAGTGCACAAGTTTGCACTTTCGCGCATAACTTACGTTCTGAATACATCCGGACATCCAAAAATTTATGTAACATCCTAATATTATGCCTTAGTGTTTGGCATGAGAAAAATCCATTCGTCGCGCAATTTGGATCGTCTTTCGCGCTTATGCGCATTCCGTCGTAATTAACCGAACATCGCGACCGTACGGCCAAACGAACCGACATCCGACATATTTTTGAGCAAATTTCAGTTCCCTATACTTTAACATCATTTTAGAGCTTTGAAATGAGGTTAACGGGGCTTAAACGTACCAAAAACGCATCAAATACCAAGTTTTGGTGCTGCAGGGACCAAAACTGTAAATCTGCCAAACTAGGGGCTTACGGACCGTAAGCCAAAGCCCATACGGTCTGTAAGGGGTCCCCAGTACAGCAGAACCCACATTTAATGCTGATTGGCTCTTCAAATGGCGAAAGGTCCAAATGCCTTTTCACCCGATCAAAGGCCAAGGGCCATATTCAGTGAACCATAACATTTTGACACATGTACGCACAAGATCGTGGCACGTTATTCGATGAACGATCCTAACGGTTCCACTTTTCCTATAAATACCCCCCCCCCCATTTTGCTCAAAACCAACACAATCTGATCTTAAGGCTCTAAGTTGGAACCATTGTTTCATACCTGAGCCATTTTGGTCTAGATTAGCATTCGGGGACCCTCCTTAAGTATTCTTTCATTCTTTTATTCGCTTTTTCGAGTCTGAAAGTCAACGTTTTGTTGACTTTCTGCATTGACCAGCTTATGGTCGATGCGAAGTTCATAGAACTTCATAACGTGAGCGTGATCACGATGGTTATAGTCTGTAGTGACTATACCTACTGATCACCACGTTATCTAGGCTCAGTGACGAGTCGTAGTTTCGGCCAAAATGTGCATTTTTGCATATTTTGTAACCAAACTACTCGTGGGCATCAAAGCCGTTTGTTTTGATGTCAAACCTGTTTTCAAACTAAGTTAAGCATGTTCTAACATGCTTAGCTCGTCACTTTTAGTTTAGTGCATATATAGGGTCGTAAGGTAAGCGATCTAAACCATCGCTTATACTTTCGAACCCGACCCATTTGGTCGATCATTGGGATCCGACCAAACACATTAGGTGACCATAGCTATAACCTTCCGAGGTTATACCTTGTGGTCGCAATGTTAGGCGTTCCGAACGCGTTCTACGCGAACGACGCATTAGGGTAGCATAAGCTACCTAAACGGGTCGTGATGGGGCGTAAGCACTTAGGTTAGGTTTCATTTTAGTATGTAGGCTTTGTTAAACCATATTACACGAGTCTCCATACTCGTTTGGTTTACGAACCCGCCTACTATCCGATCCCTTCCGATTTTAGGTCCGGTATATTAACATAGCTACCTATTAGGTGTCGTTTGATATTCCGTGATCTAGCATTGTTTGGTTATTACACAAGAACTCCAAAGCAATCTCAGGTGAGTACATAGAACCCCATCTTTTACATGTTTTCGAGGAGTCAATGTGAGTACATTGAACCCCTATTTTACTGTTTTCCAAACTGTTTTGGGGTGAAACACATGTGCCTATCTGTTACTTTCATGTTTTCCATGTTTTCACATCATATGCCTGCTATGTTGTTAGTACATTATAGTACACGATTTCATTACATTTCATGCTATGTATGCCCATTGTGTGCGTACTTAGTACATTGTTTTACATTACATTTCTGTTGCATATGTTTACTCAGCATATGGACACATTGATTTATATGAACATTTCTGTTGCATATGTTTACTCAGCATATGGACACATTGATTTACATGAACATTTCTGTTGCATATGTTTACTCAGCATATGGACACATTGGTTTACATGAACATTTCTGTTGCATATGTTTACTCGGCATATGGACACATTGATTTACATGAACATTTCTGCTGCATATGTTTACTCAGCATATGGGCACATTGATTTACATGAACATTTCTGCTTCGTATGTTTACTTAGCATACTTAGTACAATTTTTTACATCACAAGCCTTCATTTTGTTATGACATTTGGTTTGTTTAACATGGGACAATACATTCATTAACATTAGCTACGCCATTCGATAGTAGGTAGTGGTACCATAGGAATTGACAACTCCCGTTTCTGAAATCCTGGGTTTGATAGGATTGGAAGGAATGACCGAATTCGATATACATAACTTAGATAAACCTTTAATTTGTTTAAGGGTTTATCGCCGCAGTCTCAAGGCTTGGATGTATGCATAGTTTACAATACCGCATAAATGTTAATATCAGAAGAGCATGCATTGTTCCGCAAAACCTAACGTTGATTTAAACCATGTTTTACTTCAACACCTTGTTTTGTGCATTTTACATATGGTTTAAGTTGATACATTTCGCTTACCATACAAGATATATTTTGGGTACACATTCCATAATTTACATTGAACATAAACACGTTGACATTGATATACACATTTGGTGGTTTACATTGAACATAAACATTTGACATGGTTTACACAATAACACTTGACATTTGGTTTATACATTAACATGTTTACATTGATGGTTTGGTTTGAGTAAGTGATTAAGTAACGAAGCGTGTGTAATATGATACAAGCATGGTGGATACGCCGCTGGTACTTCCTATATATAAGTGTTTGTATGGTATTACACATCGTAGCGTTATTGAATCATTTCATTTTGAGACATAGAACATTTTATACAAATAACACGCTTCTCACAAGACATTGATTTACAAACAACTTATCTTATTCAACTCATTTTACTTGGTTACTCGTTTAACCTTGCACTTATCCATACATATCATCTGATATTATCGTTTTTTCCAAATAATTCACAAGACAAAGCAAAATACGAGGTTCATGACTAACATTTTCTCAAACATAAGTCATGAATCCCATTTTCACAAAAAACTATGTATCTCACAGGCATTTTTATGCTGACGTACCTACTTTCACATGTGTTTTCAGGAGCTGTTCCATAGGATGATGAACACGACACTAGGGCGGACCTGTGCCTTAGAGACTAAAACTGAAGATAGACTTAGTTAACTATGTTATAAACTCTTTGTTTTTCCTGTTTAAGACAATGTACCACCCTTGTTTAATAAATAAAATGTAACTTTAATTTCCATGGTTGTATAACAATTAATTCTGTCCACAACACTCCCCGACGTTTTCCGCCGCGGTTGCATGTTACACGCGGTCGGGGTGTGACAGAAGAGTTGGTATCAGAGCCATTGGTTATAGGGAATTAGGTTATTAGTAATGCTTTGACCTAGACTATAACTTCTAGGATCCTAACACAAGTTATCTTGTGTTTAGAGTTTAAAACATGCACATCACCTATCCTTAGGTGATAACCACAACGGGAACTTCGGTTCCGAATCCACTTTGAAAATAATCATCTGTTCTAGGATGATTGATTACTAGGTTTTGAACCCTCTATTATATGGTTTTGAACCTCTTTGGATTTCAAAAATCCCGTCAAAGTTTTGGGTAAATAGTGTGAACACGTGCGAACTGGAAGAGTGAATGCCTGTACCCTGGGTTTTCTGTCTAAGGCTAGAGTGTTCGTACAAATCCACATAATCGGACCAGTCACTCTTACCTGGGAACTCTTGGGTGAGTGTTCACTTATAGGCGAGCATGTCTTCGCGATACACTAATTCTGACCCATTTACTTTGACTAGACATTTCATGTCGCTTGTTTGCTTTGCGATGCATAACTGCCATCTTTGCTTTTGTTGATTTTGCTTCATCTCATTCTCTTCATCCAATCATCTCACTCGTTTCATTTCATGTTTTTCTCTTATAGAATGCCTCCTCGACGCGACAACCAGATAGCTACTGCCGAGCTGGCGGAGATTATTGCGCAGCAGATGGCTGCTCAATTCCCAAATCTCTTTGCTCAATGGAACCAGGCCAACAACAACAACAATGGTACATGCAAATACAAGGATTTTAACTGGGCTTCTTCAGTGGTTCGAGAGCATCGAGAACACTTTTCGCCACGTGCAGTGTCCGGATAATCGCAAGGTCGAGTTTTCTACAAGCGTGTTTCAGAAGAGGGCTCTTACATGGTGGAATGGGGTTATGAGAGATCAAGGTGCAGAAGTTGCTCTAGCTCAGACATGGGCTGAACTGAGAGCTCTTATGATGAGGGAGTTTTGTCCTCGTCATGAACAACGAGCGTTGGAGAAGGAGTTTGATGTTTTGAAGCAAGATAGTGGCGAGCACAGGGCTTATACGGATACGTTTGAGGAGTTGAGTCTGCTTTGCCCGACTATGGTTACCCCACTCGATAAGGCCATCGAAAGGTACATCGACGGCCTACCTGACTCAGTACAAGACATCCTTACTGGTAGCAACCCTACCACACTCCGTCAGGCAATCGAGTTATCAGCGACACTGATTGAGTCGCAGATTCGAAAGAATAAGCTACACAGGAAGGGTGACAAGGGCAAGAAGCAGTCGGCTGACAAGGAAGATAGCAAGAAAGGTCAAAACAAGAAGGGAAAGGATTCTATTTCCTCAAGGGGGTCAAGGAAGCGTAAGGCTTCCCAAAACTATGCTGTCACTGCCCTAGGGATTGGAGGTTGTTCGAGTAAGCCAGAAGGTCATTGATGTTCAGCCTTAACTCTCGCACAAGTCAGGCAACTTCCAACGTAAGGAGCGATATCCCGTTTCATGCCCGGTCACCAGTACTTGTAGCGAAGATCCTGGTACATTTTATTGGCACCGGGATGAATAGAATATCGGGATTTGTGGGCTTCGTCCATTATAATCTTTCGCAAATCGGTCCGCTTAGGGATCCAAATTCGGTCCAGATAATAGAAAATCCCATTTGCTTTGCTTACCAGCTGAGCTCCATCGTGATAGATCCTCTCTTTCTTCAAAGTGTGTTCGTTAAAACAAGCATGCTGGGCTTCGCGGATGAGGGTTTCGAGATCATGCTGGGCTTGGGTATTGCGAATACTGAGCAAATAATTCCGTCTGCTGAGCGCGTCAGCAACAACATTTGCTTTGCCTGGGTGATAACGAATCTCACAGTCATAATCGTTAAGAAGTTCTACCCATCGGCGTTGACGCATGTTAAGTTCTTTCTTATTAAAGATGTGTTGTAAACTCCTATGATCGGTGAAGATCGTACACTTGGTACCATACAGGTAGTGTCGCCAAATCTTCAATGCAAAGACAACTGCGCCTAGCTCGAGATCATGGGTTGTATAGTTCTTCTCGTGGATTTTGAGCTGACGAGATGCGTAAGCTATAACCTTGTCCCCTTGCATGAGAAAACAGCCAAGACCAAGGGTGGAAGCATCAGAATAGACAATGAAATCGTTGTTTCCGTCGGGCAACGTGAGAACAGGAGCATTGCAAAGCATATGCTTGAGGGTTTGAAAAGCAGACTCTTGTTCGGTTCCCCAAACAAAAGGCTTGTCTTTATGAGTAAGGGCGGTAAGCGGCACAGCGATCTTAGAGAATCCTTCGATAAATCGCCGATAATAGCCCGCTAGTCCGAGAAAAGAACGAACTTCAGACGGGTTATTAGGAATAATCCAACTCTTAACTGCTTCAATCTTCGCGGGATCGACATGAATACCTTGACCATTAACGATGTGACCTAGAAATTGAAACTCCTCCAGCCAGAATTCGCACTTGGAGAACTTGGCATAGAGTTTATTCCCCTGAAGTAACTCGAGAACCAAACGTAGATGTTGCGCGTGTTCGGCTTTCGATTTGGAATAGATCAAGACATCGTCGATGAACACGATGACGAAACGGTCTAGAAATGGCTTACACACGCGATTCATCAGATCCATGAAAACCGCGGGTGCGTTAGTTAAACCAAAAGGCATAATAACGAATTCATAATGGCCGTATCGAGTGCGAAAAGCGGTTTTGGGGATGTCTTCCTCTTGAATGCGCAATTGATGATAAGCTGAACGTAGATCGATCTTCGAGAAGCACTTAGCACCTTGCAACTGATCAAACAAGTTATCGATTCGAGGTAGAGGGTAACGGTTCTTGATGGTTAACTTATTCAACTCCCGATAGTCGATGCACATCATGAACGACCCATACTTCTTTTTAACAAAAAGGACTGGCGCGCCCCAAGGAGAGGTGCTCGGGCGAATAAAGCCTTTTTCAAGTAACTCCTGGAGTTGGTTCGAATGTTCCCGCATTTCGGATGGTGCGAGTCGATAAGGGGCTTTGGCAACAGGGTTAGCTCCAGGAATAAGGTCGATATGAAAGTCGATATCACGACTTGGCGGTAGCCTAGGAAGATCATCAGGGAATACCTGAGGAAATTCTCGGACCACTGGAACGTCTTTGACTTCGGCCTTCTTTTTCTTTTCCTTCTCCGCTACTATAATGTTGGCCAAGAAAGCTCTATATTCCTTGCAGAGATACTTGCTAGCTTGGATGCATGACATGAGCTTGAGACCTTTCGAAGCTGTTTCACCGTACACACATAATAGATCACCATTCGCGAGTGAGAATCGAATCATTTTATCAAAGCACACAACTTCAGCATGGTTTTCGCGAAGAAAGTCCATGCCTACTATGACATCGAAACTTCCGAGCTGCATCGGAATAAGGTCGATAGCGAAGATATGATTGTTGAGCTCGAGGGTAAAATCACGGAGAACAGAGTTAACGGCGACAGTTCTTCCAGTAGCAACTTCGACTTTGAATGACGAGGGGAGATAAGAAAGCTTACGACTAAGGAGCTTCTCGAATTCAAATGACACAAAGCAGTTATCGGCTCCAGTATCAAACAAACACGATGCATAAATACCATTCACAAGGAACGTACCATTAACCACGTTGTTGTCAGCCTGGGCTTGACGGGCGTTGATGTTGAAGGTTCTAGCACGGGCTGCCTGTTGCTGCTGCTGAGGCTGCTGCTGCTGCTGCTGGGCTCTTGTTACACAACCCTGTTTGGGCACATATTTGCAAAATGGTTAGGGTCACCACTTGCAAAGCAGACTCGAGCATTGACCGCGGGTGCTTGAGCTGCGGGTTGGCCTTGAGGGGCTGGGAGTAGAGCTTGATGTGCAGCGGCTTGAACTGGGGCTTGACGAGGACCATAGCAACAGTTAGCAGTGAAATGACCGTAGTGGTTGCAGTGAGCGCAAAAACGACAGGCGAGTCCCACCGGATGATGATATGAGCATGTTGGGCAGAGCGGGTGGGGACCTGTGTAAGCACACTTTGCTGGCGGTGCATTGGTCACTGGAGCTGGTCGGTGATGCGACTGCTGCTGAGCCTGTACGGCTTCAGAGGGGCAGAAGTTGTTGTGACAGCGCAGTTCTTGTTGCTGGAGCTGCTGTTGTTGTGCTTCTTCTTTCGGCGTGATGACTTGGATGGCTGAGTAGTGGAGTCGGCGGTCGGTGCAGTAGTAGCTTGATGAAGAGACTTTGATGGCTTATCCCAGAAACCAGACTTTACCCGCTTGTCATTGATCTCGGCGGCAAGCAAGTAGGTCTCCTCAATTGATTATGTCTTGGCGGCGTGAACAAAGTCGGCAACACAATCAGGTAGAGCTCGAATGTACTTCTTGATGGCCATGTCTGCCTTCTTGACTTGATCGGGACAGATAATGGTAAGCTGCTTGAAGCGAGCAGTTAAAGCAGCGTTGTCTCCGTCCTTCTGCTTGATGTTCCAAAACTCATCCTCCAGCTTTTGGCGTTCATGGGGAGGGCAGAATTCGTCCATCATGATGGCCTTCAGCTCTTCCCAAATCAGCTCATAAGCTGCATCATTCCCGCGTTTGCTTCGTTCGGCCGTCCACCAGTCTAGAGCTCGGGACTGGAAGACACCGATCGCATTGAGGATACGGAGATTTTCAGGACAACCACTTTGGCGCAGAGTGACTTCAATCGAATCAAACCATTGAAACATGGCGGTAGGGCCATCTTCTCCGGTAAACTCTTTTGGTCTGCATGCCTTAAACTGATTGAAGCTGAAAACGGTCTTGTTAGCATCTTTAGGAGCTTCGGTTTGCGACTCCTCAGATGATTTGCTGACGTTTTCATACACCTCGCTTACAGCTTTTGCCACTTGCTTGGCGATGATAGCAGCGAGACAACGGTCTCTCTTTTCTTGGCGGGTAAGAGGGGTTCGGTGTCCAGATGACGACATGGTCTGCAACAGACATTGTCGTAGGTCTCAGACACACCAAATCGAATCTCACCTCACACGTCTACTACTTACTAAAGCTCAGGAACACGATAAGGCATGAATCACATAAACACATAGGCACAAAACCATAGATTCACGTAATCCACAGAAGCACAGAAGCACATAGAGCACAGAATCACAGAAGCACATAAGCACATACGCATTTAATCACAGATGCAGTCAGAATACAGAAACCTATCATTCAAAGCTCGTGTGTCGTTCGTATGTTCGGTTGCAATTAGCATATCGAGTAGCATCGTATAGTCGTATAGCGTTTCGAGTAGTATAGTATAATCGTGTATCATATCATAATATTGTCTAAAATTGCAGCGACTTGTTAGCGTCTTGAGATAGAATAGCAACGCGAGTCGTGTGTGTCAATCAAAGTGATAGCGAAAATCGAATAATTTTCAAAATTAAAACACGTAAACAGACAAGTACACTTAAAACACATAAAATCAACGAGTTATCAGAGTTGGCAGTTGCGAGCTCAGAATCGAAACACATAAAATCGAGGAATAGATTGTCTGCGGCTAGTAGACATCGACTACCCAAAGCGATTCGACTATTCGCAGTGCACTTGTCGTCACTTTTCGACTTTCGGGTTCGCGTTGCTGCCTCGATTCTTGGGCATTCAGCACGTATTCCCTAGGTCATACTTGTGATTTCAGGTCGTTGGAGTCCGTCGAGGCTTTGGTGAGATGAAAATAAAAATCCGGAACAAGTTGTCAAGGTTAGGGTTTCACCCCTAGCTTAGAAACTTCTTCCTTGTTTAAGTAAAAATTGAGGAGATTATTCATCAAAATATGGGTTTCACTCCTGATTTGGTATAATTCTCCTCGTAGGTTTTGAAAAATTAATGAAGAAATCATTGATGAATTTATAAAATTAGCATTGACCAAGCAATTTAGTCGAGAGTTTGCGGTTTTCACACCTAATCCGGACTAAATCGCTTGATTCTATTTGAAAATTCGAGTGCAGTGATAGCGAGAAATAGCTGGGTATAGCACATAAGCTTGGTCTGTTGGTTCCTAACTATTGTCTAAGTCTCTAAGACAGCGACCCGGACTAGGTCTTGTCTAGCCTAATTCCCTATAGTTATGGCTCTGATACCAATCTGTCACACCCCAACCGATGGCGGAATCATCGGGGCATGGCACTGAGCGAACAGATTGTCCAGAAGTTTCCACAACTACTATCATTACTATTTAGTTTAATTAATACGTCCCATACCGTATCCCAAATAGTAAAACAAATTATTACAGATAACAACTAGCCAAATGCTCTGTTCCGACAACTCAGATTCAAATATAAATATTGATCAAATGCTTCTAGAGACTCGATCTGTAAGATCTACAGACAACTATGCTCTAGACGCTTATTCTAAGCTCGCCTTCCTAGCAGATAAGCATCCTAATTGCCTGTCACATACGTTAAAATAAAGTCAATACATAAAATGTAAATGTGAGCATACAAGTTTGATAATAGCATATAGAGTTCGAAATAGTTTACGCATAACCAGCACGTACACAGAGGAAAACGAAGCATGTTCGACATGGATCTATCGATACCAATGACTGCGGGTTGACTGCCCGAGGCAGTTTGCAATACATGATTACCACCGTAATCCATGCAAGTAATTGTCCTTAACAACCCCCATGTGAACGGGTGCTGAGTCCAAACTATAGTACTACGTCGTTAAGGCAGGTAGACAGCATTCCACATGTAAACATAACAACAAGCATTCATTTAGTCACGTAATACATGCAGAACGGTTAGCGTTTAAATAATTGAGTAGTGTGTTCGATTGTGATTTTAGATAAGTAACGTATGTAACACCCAAAAGTGCTAAAGCAAAAAGGGTTCGAGTATACTCATAGCAATTGATGGATTGAAGGGAGCGCTTGAGAGTAGGGTTAGCCTGTAGGATCGTTCTCCGACCTGTTTGAGTCGTTCAGAGAAGTTCGTATCCGAATTAAGAGGCGGAAACTAATAATTCGGTGCTATTCAAGCTGTATTCACTTTAATCTTGCTGTTTTATTGATATTGAACACAATTACACGATCTGACAGCACTTCGGCAGAGTACCGGAACAAAACACCATCAACTAACTATTTTGGATCACCCCTAGGACCTATATATAGACTTTCTGGTCCGCTCATATGACATGTACGTATGAGCGGTCCAACAACATGACAGAAAAGCGGTCCAAACAACGACCAAATAAGCGATCCAGCCCAACAATGACACAAAAGCGGTCCTAGAGTATGTACATATAAGCGATCCTATACAATCTCCTATTTCTAGGTATCCGTGTCATTTCCGATCTGTTCAATCTTCAAGACTCGATGAAAGACGTAGTCGACAGACGTAGGTGCACTAACAGACTCCCTCTCGGATGTTGACGGAGTCTTCATAGAGTCTTCGCACATGTCAATCTACAATCTTCATCAGTCGACAATTTGCCTCTGAAATATCTGTTGTTTCAAGAATCCTCGTTCTCAATCTTCATTATCAACAACTCTTCTCTCTTGAATGTTAACATGGTGTCTTCAGACTCCCCCTCTCACACAGCTGGGATCGTAGTCTGGAATTCAAACTTTCACTGGTTCTAAGATCATTAACAGGCTCCCATCAGGTTCCAGATCGATACCTGGCTCCATTCTTTCAGGATCAATATCTGGCTCAAGTCCTGCACAATCTCTATCGAAACATAAGTTTCTACAAAGATTAAAACTTTTCAACAATTTAGAAACTGTGTTGAACCAAAACAATAATGATTTTGCATTCAAGAATTTATTACTGGTTCTTATCAAAAACAACTTTATCATCTTCACATAAACACTCCCCAAACCAGTTCTTCAAGTTTAGCACTTTGAATTTTGAAAATCAACATCCCAACACCAGTTGTCGAAAATCTTTTTGAATTTTCAAAATTTATGCTAAAACACACTGAAAATCTTTTTGGATTTTTGAATAAAAGTAAATGCAGAAATGAAATATTTACAAACAATATTTTTGTGAGTTTGTGCAAGAGGATCATATCAGTTATGAAACAGATCACAAACACCATTAAGCTTTAAATATTCTCAGTTCTAAACAATTTACCTAGATTGTCAGTATGTTTGTCCACATAAATTTTCACACAAACTTCAATTGATTCGAGATACGATATTAATGTTTTAGAGACTTAAACTTAATTGTGTATCACTCCACTTGAATATACTCCCGTATCCAGATCCCAAATATTCAGTCTTACAGGTGAGTATACCACAGATGATATCTGTAAAGGGGTAAATGCGAAACCGTGAGAGCTCAGGTCAGAACTTCCGTTCAGCAGAGAGATGACGGCTCGACTTTTGGTGGGTCCCCTTACCAGGCAGCTCCCAACCAGCCTCCAGCAAAGAAACCCTATTCAGGAAGTGCACCTTTGTGCAATCAATGCAACAGTCACCATCAGCCGCAATATCAGTGCCGTTTCTGTACTAACTGTGAGAAGTCGGGTCATCTTGCCGATGTTTGTCGGTTTGCTCAGAATCGCGCAGTTCAGAACCCTGCTCAACAAGTTGCTCAACAACAGGGTTAGGCTGCACGACCAAACTACCCACCAGGTGCTTGTTATAACTGTGGGGATCTGACCCACTACAGAAATCGGTGTCCAAGGCTAGCCAACCAGAACCCGAATGCAAACCAGAATCAGGCACAGGCTCGAGGTCGAGTCTTTAACATGAATGCACAAGAAGCACAAGCAGACAACGAAGTGGTGAACGATACGTTCTTTATTAATAATCAGCCAGCATCTGTTCTTTTTTATTCGGGTGCCGACAAGAGTTTTGTGTCATTGTCTTTTGAGACAATGCTTCGCGTGTCTAGAACGAAACTAGGTAAACCTTTGACAGTAGAGGTTGCCAGTGGAGAACCCATTGTTCTTAATTCTGTTCTACGCAACTGCCAGTTGAACCTTAATGGCCATATTTTTCCGATTGACCTCACGCCAATGCAACTTGGAAGCTTCGACGTTATAGTAGGCATGGATTGGTTATCTAAGCATCGCGCAGAGATAGTTTGTTCTGAGAAGATTGTTCGTGTGCCGCTGTCGACAGGCGAGATCCTACAGGTTCGTGGTGAGAAGCCTGCCGGTGGTCTCAAACTCATGTCTTGTTTTAAAGCTCGGAAATATCTGCGAAAGCACTATGTGGCTTTCTTAGCACATGTTACAGCAGATAAAGGCAAGGGTAAGTCTATTTCAGATATTCCTGTCGTTCGGGGTTATTCTGAAGTTTTCCATGAAGAGTTACCTGGTCTACCTCCAGCACGCCAAGTCGAGTTCCGTATTGATCTCGTACCTGGTGCAAATCCCATTGCCAGAACTCCATACCGTCTTGCACCATCAGAGATGCAAGAATTATCTAAGCAGCTTCAGGAGCTCTCTGACAAAGGTTTTATCCGTCCTAGCTTTTCACCTTGGGGTGCTCCCGTTCTTTTTGTTAAGAAGAAGGATGGATCTTTTAGGATGTGTATCGATTATCGTGAGCTTAACAAGCTTACCATCAAGAATCGATATCCCCTACCTCGCATTGATGATCTCTTTGATCAATTGCAAGGCGCTTCTTATTTTTCAAAGATTGATCTACGATCTGGATATCATCAGCTTCGTGTGCATGAAGAAGACATTCCCAAGACAGCGTTCCGTACTCGTTATGGACATTATGAGTTCACAGTCATGCCATTCGGTTTGACTAATGCTCCTGCTGTTTTCATGGACTTGATGAATAGGGTCTGCAAGCCTTATTTAGATAAGTTCATCATCGTTTTCATTGATGACATTTTGATATATTCTATGACGCGAGCTGATCATGAACAACATCTTCGTCTTACGTTGGAACTCCTAAAGAAAGAGCAGCTTTTCGCCAAATTCTCCAAGTGTGAATTCTGGCTTAAAGAGGTTCAATTCTTAGGACATATTGTCAACGAACAAGGTATTCATGTAGATCCCTCCAAGATTAGTGCGATTAAGGATTGGGATACACCTAGTACTCCTACTGAAGTTCGTTCTTTTCTTGGTCTGGCGGGCTATTACCGCCGCTTCATTGAGAACTTCTCAAAGATTGCAGTTCCTCTAACTACTCTAACTCAGAAGAACAATCCATTTGATTGGGGAGTCAAACAAGAGGAAGCGTTTCTGACTTTGAAACAAAAGCTTTGCGATGCGCATGTCCTAACATTGCCTGAGGGCAATGATGATTTCGTCGTTTATTGCGATGCATCTAAATTGGGTCTTGGCTGCGTCCTGATGCAAAGAAACAAAGTCATAGCATACGCATCAAGGCAGTTGAAGATACATGAGAAAAACTACATCACTCATGATCTTGAGTTGGGTGCAGTTGTCTTCGCTCTTAAGATTTGGAGACACTACTTGTACGGTACAAAATGTGTGGTTTTCACAGACCACAAAAGTCTTCAACATATCTTCAATAAGAAAGAGCTCAACATGAGACAACGACGCTGGGTGGAGCTCCTAAACGACTACGACTGCGAGATTCGCTACCATCCTGGTAAGGCGAATGTCGTAGCCGATGCATTGAGTCGTAAGGAACGAACTAAGCTTCATTGTGTTCGTATCCAATCTGTTATTCAAACTGATATACAAGCCCGTATTTCTCAGGCTCAACAAGCTTGTGTTTCACAAGGTTTAAAGGATAAGGAATTTCCTTATCACATAACTCCTGCTCTAGAGCTGAAGGACAATGGATCATATTACTTCATGGACCGTTTGTGGGTCCCAAGCCAAGATAATCTTCGTACCTTGCTTATGGATGAAGCCCATAAGTCTCGTTATTCTATTCATCCTGGTTCAGATAAGATGTATAAGGATCTTCGTATACAGTATTGGTGGCCTGGTATGAAGAAAGACATTGCCTTATACGTATCCAAATGCCTTACTTGTCTTAAGGTTAAGGCTAAACATCAGCGTCCTTCTGGTTTATTGGAGCAACCAGAGATCCCAGTTTGGAAATGGGAAAACATTACTATGGATCTCATTACTAAACTCCCGCGCACAAAGAAAGGTCACGATGCCATCTGGGTAGTCGTTGATCGTCTTACCAAGTCAGTGCATTTCTTGCCAATCCGTGAGGATTTCTCTGCTGACAAACTTGCTCAAATCTACGTGGCTGAAATTGTAGCTCGACATGGTGTTCCTTTGAACATCATTTCTGACAGAGATGCTCGTTTCACTTCTCATTTTTGGAGAACCATGCAATCTGCTATGGGATCTCAACTTAATCTGAGCACAGCTTATCATCCGCAAACGGATGGTCAATCTGAAAGAATAATCCAGACACTGGAGGATATGCTTAGAGCTTGTGTGATCGATTTTGGTGGTAGTTGGGATTCACATCTTCCGTTGATTGAGTTCTCCTACAACAATAGTTATCACTCCAGCATCAACATGGCTCCTTTCAAAGCTCTCTATGGTCGAAAATGTCGTTCACCAGTCTGCTGGAATGAGATTGGCGAGGCTCAACTTACTGGACCTGCCCTCATTTTAGAGACAACAGATAAGTTAAAGAAAGTACGTGATAACCTTCAGATAGCTAGAAGCCGTCAAAAGAGTTACGCGGACCTAAAACGCAAACCCTTGGATTTTCAAGTCGGTGATCGTGTATTACTTAAGGTCTCACCTTGGAAAGGTGTGATCAGATTTGGAAAGAAAGGAAAACTTGCACCTAGATACGTTGGACCATTCAAGATTGTCGAAAGAATCGGTAAGGTAGCCTACAGACTTGAGTTACCTCCTGAACTTGGAAATGTTCATCCAACTTTTCACGTGTCCAATCTCAAGAGGTGTTTAGCTGATGAGAACCTCCACATACCGCTTGACGAGATTCGTGTTGATAAAACACTGAAATTTGTTGAGAAACCGGTAGAAATCATGGAACGTGAAGTCAAGTGGCTCAAACGCAAGCGCATTCCTTTGGTCAAGGTTTTTTGGGAATTAAAGCGTGGACCCGAGTTTACTTGGGAACGTGAAGATCAAATGAAGGCAAAATATCCGCATCTTTTTCCACGAGTTTCCTCTAAATAAATTTCGGGACGAAATTTCCACAAGTAGGGGAGACTGTAACATTTGTGCTTGTAATCATTATGAACAGTTCAATTATCAATAAAACAATGTTATTTTATCCCAATGATTGTTTGATTGTGTTTTACATTTTTCATATTTTAACTTTTGTTCAATTTCAAACTCTACATCGCTTTCTGGAGAATTATACGCAAACTAGTACGTAAACGTACTCAGATTAATGCGACAAATACTTCGAAACATCAACATATACTCAACATACCTTAAATAACCTTTACATAACTTAGAAATAAGTTTTGAAGGCTTTGGTATGGCAAAAACAAGTTAATTCGCTTACAGGGACTAAACTTGACAAACTGCGAAAGTATGCCAATTTAAACTGTAACGAACATTCCGGAACATGTCCATAAGTTAAACATACCATAAATATCCTTTACATAGCTTAGAAATAGGTTTTGAGGGGTTTGGTATGATAAAACAAACTTTTGGATCATTCAGGGGCTAAAAGTGTCAAAAAGTGCACAAGTTTGCACTTTCGCGCATAACTTACGTTCTGAATACATCCGGACATCCAAAAATTTATGTAAACATCCTAATATTATGCCTTAGTGTTTGGCATGAGAAAAATCCATTCGTCGCGCAATTTGGATCGTCTTTCGCGCTTATGCGCATTCCGTCGTAATTAACCGAACATCGCGACCGTACGGCCAAACGAACCGACATCCGACATATTGTTGAGCACATTTTCAGTTCCCTATACTTTAACATCATTTTAGAGCTTTGAAATGAGGTTAACGGGGCTTAAACGTGCCAAAAACGCATCAAATACCAAGTTTTGGTGCTGCAGGGACCAAAACTGTAAATCTGCCAAACTAGGGGCTTACGGACCGTAAGCCAAAGCCCATACGGTCCGTAAAGGGTCCCCAGTACAGCAGAACCCACATTCAATGCTGATTGGCTCTTCAAATGGCGAAAGTTCCAAATGCCTTTTCACCCAATCAAAGGCCAAGGGCCATATTCAGTGAACCATAACATTTTGACACATGTACGCACAAGATCGTGGCACGTTATTCGATGAACGATCCTAACGGTTCCACTTTTCCTATAAATACCCCCCCCCCATTTTGCTCAAAACCCATACAATCTGATCTTAAGGCTCTAAGTTGGAACCACTGTTTCATACCTGAGCCATTTTGGTCTAGATTAGCATTCGGGGACCCTCCGTAAGTATTCTTTCGTTCTTTTATTCACTTTTTCGAGTCCGAAAGTCAACGTTTTGTTGACTTTCTGCATTGACCAGCTTATGGTCGATGCGAAGTTCATAGAACTTCATAACGTGAGCGTGATCACGATGGTTATAGTCCGTAGTGACTATACCTACTGATCACCACGTTATCTAGGCTCAGTGACGAGTCGTAGTTTCGGCCAAAATGTGCATTCTTGCATATTTTGTAACCAAACTACTCGTGGGCATCAAAGCCGTTTGTTTTGATGTCAAACCTGTTTTCAAACTTAGTTAAGCATGTTCTAACATGCTTAGCTCGTCACTTTTAGTTTAGTGCATATATAGGGTCGTAAGGTAAGCGATCTAAACCATCGCTTATACTTTCGAACCCGACCCATTTGGTCGATCATTGGGATCCGACCAAACACATTAGGTGACCATAGCTATAACCTTCCGAGGTTATATCTTGTGGTCGCAATGTTAGGCGTTCCAAACGCGTTCTACGCGAACGACGCGTTAGGGTAGCATAAGCTACCTAAACGGGCCGTGATGGGGCGTAAGCACTTAGGTTAGGTTTCATTTTAGTATGTAGGCTTTGTTAAACCATATTATACGAGTCTTCATACTCGTTTGGTTTACGAACCCGCATACTATCCGATCCCTTCTGATTTTAGGTCCGGTATATTAACATAGCTACCTATTAGGTGCCGTTTGATATTCCGTGATCTAGCATTGTTTGGTTATTACACAAGAACTCCAAAGCAATCTCAGGTGAGTACATAGAACCCCATCTTTTACATGTTTTCGAGGAGTCAATGTGAGTACATTGAACCCCTCTTTTACTGTTTTCCAAACTGTTTTGGGGTGAAACACATGTGCCTATCTGTTACTTTCATGTTTTCCATGTTTTCACATCATATGCCTGCTATGTTGTTAGTACATTATAGTACACGATTTCATTACATTTCATGCTATGTATGCCCATTGTGTGTGTACTTAGTACATTGTTTTACATTACATTTCTGTTGCATATGTTTACTCAGCATATGGACACATTGATTTATATGAACATTTATGTTGCATATGTTTACTCAGCATATGGACACATTGATTTACATGAACATTTCTGTTGCATATGTTTACTCAGCATATGGACACATTGATTTACATGAACATTTCTGTTGCATATGTTTACTCAGCATATGGACACAATGATTTACATGAACATTTCTGCTGCATATGTTTACTCGGCATATGGGCACATTGATTTACATGAACATTTCTGCTTCGTATGTTTACTTAGCATACTTAGTACAATTGTTTACATCACATGCCTTCATTTTGTTATGACATTTGGTTTGTTTAACATGGGACAATACATTCATTAACATTAGCTACGCCGTTCGATAGTAGGTAGTGGTACCATAGGAATTGACAACTCCCGTTTCTGAAATCCTGGGTTTGATAGGATTGGATGGAATGACCGAATTCGATATACATAACTTAGATAAACCTTTAATTTGTTTAAGGGTTTATCGCCGCAGTCTCAAGGCTTGGATGTATGCATAGTTTACAATACCGCATAAATGTTAATAAATGTATGCAAAACCTAACGTTGATTTAAACCATGTTTTACTTCAACACCTTGTTTTGTGCATTTTACATATGGTTTAAGTTGATACATTTCGCTTACCATACAAGATATATTTTGGGTACACATTACATAATTTTTATTGAACATAAACACGTTGACATTGACATACACATTTGGTGGTTTACATTGAACATAAACATTTGACATGGTTTACACAATAACACTTGACATTTGGTTTATACATTAACATGTTTACATTGATGGTTTGGTTTGAGTAAGTGATTAAGTAACGAAGCGTGTGTAATATGATACAAGCATGGTGGATACGCCGCTGGTACTTCCTATATATAAGTGTTTGTATAGTATTACACATCGTAGCGTTATTGAATCATTTCATTTTGAGACATAGAACATTTTATACAAATAACACGCTTCTCACAAGACATTGATTTACAAACAACTTATCTTATTCAACTCATTTTACTTGGTTACTCGTTTAACCTGCACTTATCCATACATATCATCTGATATTATCGTTTTTTTCCAAATAATTCACAAGACAAAGCAAAATACGAGGTTCATGACTAACATTTTCTCAAACATAAGTCATGAATCCCATTTTCACAAAAACTATGTATCTCACAGGCATTTTTATGCTGACGTACCTACTTTCAAATGTGTTTTCAGGAGCTGTTCCATAGGATGATGAACACGACACTAGGGCGGACCTGTGCCTTAGAGACTAAAACTGAAGATAGACTTAGTTAACTATGTTATAAACTCTTTGTTTTTCCTGTTTAAGACAATGTACTACCCTTGTTTAATAAATAAAATGTAACTTTAATTTCCATGGTTGTATAACAATTAATTCTGTCCACAACACTCCCCGACGTTTTCCGCCGCGGTTGCATGTTACACGCGGTCGGGGTGTGACAATAGTCACTTCCTAATCTTGTTAAATCATGTTTCTAATCATCCTTTAACAAGTCCCATATGGTGAACAACATCACATTACCAAGAAATCAACAAGTAACCATCACTTATACAAAACAACATCATGCTAGTATTCTTTCATCATATTTCATCTTCATGTAAACTTTATGTTTAAACTTTTAGTTCATGTTTTTTAGTGTTCTTGTTATAATCAACATACTACTTCTTTTAACCATTAAAGTAGAAGTAAAAAAGGGTTAATCAAGTACTTACAACTAGCTCAAAGGCTAGGGAAGAACTCAAGAACAAAAGATGATGAAGATGGTGTGTAAAAGCACGTGATGAAAGCTCCTTGATGATCCACAAGCTACAAGCTCCTTTAATCACCTTCTAGTGCTTGAAACAAGCTTGAAAATGGAGCAATGGTGGTGACAAGGTGGTGGTGGTGGTGGCGGTTGTGTAGTGAGCCGAGAGGGAGAGAGTGAGATGAGGGAGGTGGTGTGAAGTTTATGTGAAGATATGAAATGATTTGGAAATCTTAAGGCACCATACTTATATTCTTTTCTTCTTATATTTTGTCCACCACAACAAGTAAAGATCTGATATAAAATATAAACAAATCTAGGAGGTAAGGTGTAGAAGTATGGTGGTGATTGTGGTGATGGCTGATTTTAGGCCTAGGGGGAGGGGGTCTAGATGAAAATTGGTGACTAGTTGGTTACATACTAGTTAAAAATCAAGTATATGGTTACATATGTTAGTTAGTGGGTATTCTAGTGGGTGTAACGGTGTACGGGGATCATAACTAGCCAAGAAATAATTAAACAATGTATCTGGCAAAATTTTGGTGTCCCGGGTAATGTCCGGCTGTTCGGTAAGATACCGTTCCGTTAAAGTGCTAAGTTATTCCGTATAGTGTCCTTTATGTGTATTTTTGTAGCACTATTAATTCCCGACACTTAGGAAAGCATACAGGACCATTTTGCTATATTTTTGCACATTACAAGCATGTTAAAATGCTGAATTTTTTATAAATAGTGCAGAATTCTGCATTATTAGTGAGTTTTAGGCACTTTTTGGCACTTAACCTATCATCTAGAGACGCAATTTTATGGTCCTTACTTCCCTAGATTCCATAATAGTGTAGTACCCCGTCTCTGGCTCATACTGGCCTCAATATATTGTCTGTCTATGTGCTGGCATTGTCAGCATGTTTGTGAGTTATCTGCTCACTATACTAACTGTGCTTTGTGCATCAAGTTTGTCACTAAAGTTGGTGTGCAATAAATGGAGTGACATTATGAAATATGATGCATATGTATGTAACAGAAATCAAAAAGCAGTTTAAATCATCAGTTGTAATTAAGCACAGTCATTAAGCACATATTTAATATTAATTAATTGTACGGATACCTGTAATAGTGAGGGTTGCCACACATAGCACCCACAATGTTCCAGCCCAGCATCACCTCGAATCTCTCATCCGCGAAGCCCAGCATGCCTGCTTTACCGAGCGTACTTTGAAGAAAGAAAGGATTCACCACGATGGAGCTCAGCTAGTGAATAAGCCGAATTGGATATTCCATTTTCTGTACCGTATTTGGATCCCTAAACGGACTGATTTACGACATATTCTGATGGACGAAGCCGACAAATCCCGATATTCTATTCATCCCGGTGCTGATAAGATGTACCAAGACCTTCGCTACAAGTACTGGTGGCCGGGCATGAAGAGGGATATCGCTCTCTACGTTGGGTAGTGCCTGACTTGCTCGAAAGTTAAGGCTGAACATAAGAGACCCTCTGGCTTGCTTGAACAACCCCCGATCCCTATGTGGAAGTGGGAAAGTATAGCTATGGACTTCATAACAAAGCTTCCGCGTACGTCATCAGGTCACGACAGCATCTGGGTTGTCATTGACCGTTTGACCAAATCTGCTCATTTCCTGCCAATACAAGAAGACTACAAGGTAGAAAGATTAGCCCGAATCTACACCGATGAGATCATCACATCATCTCTGACCGTGATGCTCGGTTTACCTCGCGTCTGTGGGAAACGTTTCAAGCTGCTCTCGGTACTACGCTTAATCTGAGTACCGCATTCCATCCTCAAACCGACGGTCAGACTGAAAGAACGATTCAGACCCTTGAAGACATGCTCCTTTCGTGTGTCATAGATTTTGGTGGTAACTGGGGCGCTTACTTGTCGTTAGTCGAATTCTCGTATAATAACAGTTATCATTCCAGCATTCAAATGGCACCGTTTGAGGCATTACACGGAAGAAGATGTCGATCGCCTATTGTATGGCACGAGATCGGGCACTCGCAATTAACCGGTCCTGAGCTATTGCAAGAAACAACTGACAAAATCCTCCAAATAAGAGACAACTTGCTGAAAGCTCGGAGTCGTCAGAAAAGTTACGCCGATAGACGACGCAAGCCCCTTGAAATTGACGTTGGCGACCATGTACTCCTAAAGGTATCACCTTGGAAGGGTGTGGTCAGATTTGGCAAGAAAGGGAAACTCGCGCCTTGATATGTTGGACCCTTTAAGATTCTGGAAAGGATCGGAAAAGTGGCCAACAGACTCGAACTACCGGAGGAACATAACAACGTTCACCCGACTTTCCATGTTTCAAACCTCAGAAAGTGCCTGGCTGAGAATGATTTGTATGTACCTCTTGATGAACTTCAACTGAACGAAACACTACACTTCATGGAGAAGCCTTTCGAGATCATGGACCGCCAAACCAAGCAGCTCAGACGCTCGCGCATTCCCATTGTGAAAGTTCGATGGGAAGGCAAACGAAGCGTAAAGTTCACTTGGGAACTCGAAAGCGACATGAAGGCGAAGTACCCGCAGTTGTTTGTTATGGCTGAAGCCTAATTTCGGGACGAAATTCCCTTAACAGGGGGAGGCTGTAACACCCTGTGTTTCGAAAGTCAAAGTCAAAGTCAAGATTGAAGTCAAAGGGAGACAAGATTGCTAATTGCGATCTGTCACTCCTTGTTCAATTCCCATTTTTACTTCTTAGACTTGTAGATAGTCTTTTTATCCTTTTACGTTAGTTGTATTATGTGGAGTATCTATTAATAATCGAGGTTTTATCACTATTTATCGATGCTTATCGCTCTATCGCTTATCGCAATCGCGCTCGCAACTCGAGTTACGCGTTCTGGATATTGTTTTACGTGTGTGTGCTACTTATGTGTTACTTGTGCAAGTTTATTTATGTTATATTGAAGTGACTAATCGAAACTCAATCGCAATCGAATCGCAAACGCTAAACGCAAGTTAATTAGGATGATTGTATGTTAGATATAGTAGTTGGGATTAAAGTAATTTGAATAAGAAACTCTATCGCATCGAATCGAGTGGCTAGCCGACCGAGCTGCCTCCTGATCGAGTGGCCAGCCGACTGAGCTGCCACCCGACGGGCTGCCACCCGATCGAGTTGCCACTCGATCGAGCTGTCACCCGAATGGGTTGCCACTCGATCGACCAGCCTCTTTTCCCCCTTTCCTTTTATAGAATCCCTATAAATACCCCTGTCAACATCACAACTTCACCTTTTGCACTCTCTCGTCCGACCAGCGCTTCTTGCCCACTTTTCTTCAAATTTCTCACGATTCTTGTAAGTTTTCCACCTAAATCTTGTACTTTCTTGATCTACACACACTCCTACACCTTTCTATCTTTTGAATCTTAACTTTTAACCGTGAAATCACTAGATTTGAGGTGTTCTAGGATGATGTCATCATGGTTTTCTTATGAACTTCATGTTTTGGCTTCAATCCTTCGAGAACAATTTAGATCTGAACGATTTCCACAAAAATGAACAAAGATCTTGCATAGATCTGAACATATTCATGGTGAAAAGGATTGAAAGATGGTTTTCTCACCTTCTTTCAACTCTTTTACACTCAATGTACTCAAACTGATAGAATCGGACCTTGTTCTAACCTTCTACTCCTTCTTGGTGATGTGTTGGTTCAAGACCTGAATTCTACCAACGAGACAATCGATTCCGGGCTGAGCATGAACACCCGTCACGGATCGGTGAACGGGTCAGATTTGGGTGATTCCTGTCCGCTCGGGTCACAAGGATCTTGGCGAGGTTCTGTTGCTTAGCACGTGGGCACAACGTCTCGAGAAAATCTACAAACCATCAAAACAACAACCAAGTGTAAGACAATCAAGTCGACCAGGATGGAGGGCCGCCCGATCGGACTGCTGTCCGATCGGATTGCCACCCGATCGGCTTGCACCTTGGGTCCCACACTTGGCTTTTATTTCAACATTTTAGAGGTTTGAATAATAATTACCGGTTTTTATTTGGTAAATATTCATTAGCCGAATAACTACGTAAATAAGAGTCGTTTTGCACCAAATCACTAGGCAAGCAATATTTAGTGAACTAGTTAATAGTGTTAGGCTATAGGGTGTCCGGGTCATAATTGGAACATGATTTGCCACTTAGGAAAATGAATGAAAAGGCTACACCATCCCCTTGATTAATCCATCATGGTTTACATGGATTAAACCATGGCAACCATGGTCCTCCTTTCCATTTTTCAACAAAACATTTCCCTTTTTCTTTAGACAAAGATAAATTAAATTAAATAAGGGGCTAGTGGTTTGGATCATGACCACACCCTTAGGGTAGTGGTTTTGGATGGTGGATTAGAGGTGGGTTACATGGCATTAACATGGAGGGTCATGGTGGTCATGAGTGTCATGACCACACCCTATAGCCTCAGTGAGTTAGCACCTAGTTAGGATCATAATCATCCTAATTAGCCTAATGACCCTAATTTCAAGTATCAAGGGTAATTAGAAATAAACGCAATTAAAGACATGCTTAGCCTAATCTAAAGACCAAGTGGGACCCACGTTGACTTTTGAGCAACCTACATACCCCCACCTCCATACTCATTTATGGTTTCTTTCACTTGTTGTTTTGGTAATACAAGAGTATGGTTCTTTGATTATAGTATGTTGTACCAAAATGATGTTTGGAAGATATTTTGAAGACCTACACATACACAGTTCACTTACTTATCTTACCATTTTCAACAACAACAAACATTCTTTCTCTCCTTCCCTTATCCACAGCCCAAAACCCCACTGAAGGGGTATGGTCCCAGATCCCGCGTCAACATCGACCGCGAGTGACCATTACCCTTATCAAAACCCCCACCAGCCGACAACCTACTTGTGCCCATGCGAGAACGCGTCGACACAAGGGTTGAATCCAATCTATCTAGTGATGAAGGAGGACTTACCTGGAACATGAGAATGGTAGAGTGATGCGACATAGCATCACATCTGATGTATGAAAACGGAAGTATTCACAGCGATGCGGCCTCGCACCGCGTCCATTGAACACTTCTATCAATACAAGGAAGCTGGATAACAGCAACAGTCACCACAGGCGACGATGCGGCCAGCACCGCATCTCGCGTATTTCTTGATCACAAGCAAGAAACGCGATAACATCAGATGTTACCACAGGTAGCGATGCGGCTGGCACCGCATCCTATACGCTCAACAAGTGGGACTGACACCACAATGCAAGTGGAACCAATGGCAGTCACCTGTCAGGTCTACGTAAGCGACAGACTGACGTGGCGTCGTATCCCCGGCCGACATGTCTGACACACCTGCAAAGGTGCAGCGTGCCGTCAGTCTATCCATCCACCTCCTCCTTCACTCCTCGGCTATAAATACCAACCCCGAACCAGGTTTGAGGTATCTCTCTTCACAACTCTCTCACTACTACTACTATCTTACTTTGCTTCCCAAGCAAACTACTGATTCTCACGCCGGAGAGTGGTAACAAGGAGCACCCCCCAGCCCATCCTCCTTGTTACGAGTCACGGCCTGTTTCCTTGTGCAGGAGATCAACCCACCGGTGATCCAGCCAGCGATCCTCGAGAGGAAGGGATTAACCCTTCTTGACGAGACCAGTGAGTTAACCATACCCGGTTAACCATTGTTTCATCATTGGCGCCCACCGCTACTCTTAGCACTTTTTCGATCATCCTTTTTCCTCTCTCAAAATCATGACTGATCACCAAAACAATACTACCGGGGATAATCTACTCCCCACCAACACAGGAAATGCGGGGACTGCCCCACCGGACCCAAATCCGGGCCATATCGGCACATCAACGCAAAGAGGTCCATCCCTAACGTTCGGACACGACTTATCACAATACGCATCTGTGATCCCCCCGAACATGGACCCCCACACCTGGTATGACCAACAGGCCACCCTGCTGGCCGCAACATACAACCGCGCTTGTGCGGAAGCGCAGATACAAGCTGGGCCCACCCCAGCACCGCACACCCCGCCGATCGTATTTTACAATACGCAGGCAGGGCACATTCACGTCCAGCTTCGAGAAGCCGACGTGAAGACCGCGGATCGTCTTACTGTTCGGTCCACACAATCAACGTGGATGATTCCGCATACGGATCCCACACCAGGGGACCAGTGCATACCCGCCTAGGTCCCTACGTTGAGGACAGGCAACGATCCGCATCCCGACATGGCTCTGGAATTCAGAGCCGGTTGGGCCCACAGCCAAACACCGAAGGGTATGGTCGTACCGACCCGGACGACCGTACATATTGTGGGGATTCACATGACACCTGCAGCAGACCGGGAGGACGCAACTATGTTCCTCCCACTCACCCCCGCAGTACATACCTCAGGGCTGCAAAACGCCCTGAGAACCAGCCCTATAGGCCGAAAGCTGCGGCCGAAAACTCCAAATCCGCCCCGCGAATAGCCCACGCCCATGTCACCACAACAAAATTCCCATTCAACGTTGGGAAATACAGTGGTTCATCCGACCCGGACGACCACATGAACATTTTCATAGGCGTAGGGTGCAATGGCCAGTGGGACGAACCCACTTGGTGCAATTTTTTCCCCCAGACCCTTACGGGTCTGGCCAGGGCTTGGTTCGATTCTTTGCCAGTGGGATCACTGGCCTCATTCGAGGACTTTCATGCAAAGTTCCTCGCTCATTTCAGCCAGTAACGACGTCACACGCGTGACTCGTTGGACGTCATGAATATCTGGCGCAGAGACAACGAATCCCTAGAAGCATTCGTTATCCGATACAATAAAGAGTGCCTAGAAATAGGCGACGTGGCAGATCAAATGGCACGGAACCATTTCATCAAGGCCGTGAAGGATAAGCAGATGGTAATGACCATCTCCGGCAAAGAAGGCTTGCCTAAAAAATGGGAAGATGTCATAGCCGCAGTCAAGACATATGCCCAGACACAGCGGTCCCTCGAACCGCATATGGCAAAGGCGGAGCACCAAGCCGAAACTTCCAACCAAGGGTCCAAGCGTAACAATAAACGCAACCGGGATGTAGGGAATAGCGATATTTCCAAACCGTATGTCCCGCGGACCAACCCGTTTGACCCGAGGAAACACAGTCCTCAACGGGACAACCGGGCACCAAAGAAAGATTCTCGGGACCGCAACTGGACCGAGATCACCATGTCGCCAAGCGAGGTCCTTCTTACAGACCCGCAATTCTTGCGACCGGTCCAACCAATGAAGTCCAAGAAAAATAAAGACCCCACACTCTACTGTGAGTATCACAAGGACTCGGGCCACACCACCAACAACTGCATCAATCTCCGGCTGGAGATTGAGCGGGCCTTAAAAGAGGGGAAACTGCAACACCTTTTGCCAGGTGGGCAAAAACCCACCAAGCGCATCACCCCTCATGGCGAAGGGACCTCCTCCGGAAAGAGAACCATGTACGTGGCTTCCACTCACATGATCAACGGAGGCAAAGGTAGGCCGCGCAAAGCGGCGAGAAGACCGGACAATGACTGGAAAGACGAGCAAGTCGTCTTTCCAAAAGTCCGAGGCGGACCGCGCGATAGGCGCGCCGTCGTTATTTCAGGCCAACTGGCACATTACTGCACCGAGCGTCTATTCATCGACCCGGCAGTACTTCTGATATAATCTACGAACAATGCTTCAACCAGTTCGACCAGGAGTACAAAGATCGGTTGCAAGCAGTAGATTACCCATTGGCCGGGTTCGCAGGGGAAACTGTCTTTCCCCTGGGCCAGATCACTTTTCCTGTGCGCCTTACCAGCGGAAGGCACACAAGAACAGAAGAGGTAAACTTCATGGTTTTACCTCACACCTCCAGATATGACGTACTCCTTGGGAGAGAATCCCAAGGAGATTTCAATATGATTACATCCGTCCCCCACTCTGCGGTCGGTTTGCCAACCGAATCAGGGGTCGCGATAATCTATGCCCGCAGGGACGTCATGATGTCGGACGAAGTACGTCCGACCAAGGTCGCAAGGCCCACCCCCAACAACCAACCAGAGAAATGGGTTCTCAACGCGAGATACCCATAACAAAAGGTTACATTGGGTCACGCCTTGTCCCCGACCACAAAAGCGCACCTGAAGCAGCTTCTCTTCGGGAACCAAGACATTTTCGCATGGACACCAGCAGACATGACAGGGGTCCCGCGTGATATTGCGCAACATCACTTGAATACCTCACTAGGTATCAAGCCGGTGATCCAAGGCCAACGCCACCTTGGGTCCGCTAAAAATCAGGCGATGCAAGAGCAGGTCGAAGAACTGCTCTCCGCAGGCATCCTGCGGGAAGTGAAATACCAGACTTGGTTATCCAACCCGGTCATGGTAGAAAAACCATCCGGGGGCTGGCGCATGTGCGTCGATTACAAAGACCTTAACAAAGCCTGCCCTAAGGATTGTTACGCACTTCCGGAAATCGACGAAAAGGTCGATAATCTCGCACCATTCAGATGGAAGTGTTTCCTCGATTGCTACAAAGGGTACCATCAGGTACAAATGGCGATCGAGAATGAAGACAAAACGGCATTCCGCACTCCCACCGGGAATTACTGTTATACAAAAATGCCGTTTGGGTTGCGCAACGCGGGCGCAACCTATCAAAAGCTGATGAACGACACTTTCTGCGGCCAAATAAGCAAAAGTGTCGAAATCTACATGGACGACCTAGTCGTCATGAGCATGGAGGAAGATACCATGCTCACAGACATTGAAAGAACATTCCAGACTCTGCGAAGCGTTAACATAAAGCTCAATCCAGGGAAATGCTCGTTTGGAATGGAAGAAGGCAAATTCCTTGGGTTCATCGTGACTAAAGATGGATTCAAGGTAAACCCGGAGAAAGTTCAGGCGATCGAGCGCATGCCCTCGCCTTCATCAATGAAAGATATGCACCGACTAGCCGGTAGGCTAGTGGCACTCAACAGATTCTTAGCCAACCATGCAGCTAAGTCTTTTCCTTTCATCAAGACCTTGCGGAACTGTTTAAAGAAGGAACAATTCCAGTGGACCGCAGAGGCTGAAAACGCTTTCCGGGAAATGAAGGAGTGGTTGATACAACTCCCAACTTTAACCGCACCACGCAAGGATGAGCCACTCATATTATACCTATCCGCCGCGGACAACACGGTGGGTGCGGTATTGATAGTGGAACGGGAGGGGGTTCAAACACCCATCTATTACATCAGCAAGATGCTCAACGACCCAGAGACGAGGTACTCAATAATGGAGAAGTTGGTGCTGGCATTGGTGCATGCTTCAAGACGGTTGCGACGCTACTTCGCAAATCCCGTCATCACAGTGCTAACCAATTACAGGATCGGCCCGATCCTATCCAAACCTGACATCTCTGGGAGATTGGCGAAATGGGCAATCGAGCTGGGCGCGCACACGCTACACTACAAACCGCGCCCCGCGATTAAAGGCCAAATCTTAGCTGATTTCGCCGCCGAAGTACCGGTGAATCGCATCCAAGAATGCGAAGAAGCACAAAATCCTGCACCAGCGCCATCTTCCTCGGAAACATGGGCACTATTTACCGACGGTGCCTCCAACGAAGAAGGTGCGGGCGCAGGTCTGCGACTCGTCAGCCCTGATGGCCAAGAGCTTACATATGCAATCCGCCTCGATTTCAAAAGCACAAACAACGAGGCAGAATATGAGGCCCTGTTAGCGGGACTACGTTTAGCAGTCAAACTCGACATGCAACACCTGGAAGCACACGTCGACTCTTTGTTGGTTGCACCTGGAAGGTGCGGGCGCAGGTCTACCTCGAGCAAGCCCTGCAACTAACATCCAAATTCGCTTCGTTCAATATCCGACATATTAACCGAAGTGAAAACAAGTCCGCGGATGCACTATCAAAACTCGCATCCACCAGCTTCCAGCACTTGGCAAAGGAGATACGCATCGAAATTCTGCAAAATCCTTTGGTACCCCTGCGCCAAGTCAACGTCATTCAATACGGTACAACATCATGGATGACACCTATTATCGCATATATGCAATCAGGTGTGACTCCCGAAAGCAAGTCAGAGGCACGCAAGTTACAACACAAAGCGTGCCACTATCAAATGGGAGACTGTATCTTATACCGGAAATCATACCTAGGGCCACTCCTACGATGCGTCAACCCCCAGGATGCCACATACCTCATCCGAGAGATACACGAGGGCATATGTGGCATACATGCTGGCCCACGCATGGTAGTGGCCAAAATCATGAATGCCGGGTATTACTGGCCCGGCATGCATCTGGACGCCGTCAAAGAGTTGCGCAAATGCATCGACTGTCAACGTCATGCTCCAAAAACTTTGCGGCCAAAGAACAACTTAGTCCCCGCCACAACCGCATGGCCTTTTCAGAAATGGGCAATTGACGTTGTGGGACCTTTTCCTGACGCACCAGGTGCAGTCAAATTTATCATAGTAGCGGTTGATTACTTCACAAAATGGGTAGAGGCAAAACTGCTCGCCTCAACCACTGCTATGATAACAAGAAAATTCATTTGGGAACACATCATCTGCCGTTTCGGTTTACCAATGTGCATTGTCACCGATAACGGCACCAACTTCGCTGCCGACGAATTCCAAAAATGGCTAGAAGAACTACATATTGAGCACATATTCTCATCAGTGGCACACCCACAAGAGAATGGCCAAGTCGAGAGTATCAATAAAAGTCTAGTCGAAGGCATCAAGGCACGGTTGGGAACAGCCAGGCGTGGCTGGGTCGATGAACTCCCAAGTATCTTATGGGCTCACCGTACTAGCCCAAAAACGAGCAACGGAGAAACACCCTTCAGCCTAGTCTACGGTTCAGAAGCGGTGATCCCCGCGGAAGTAGGTCTCCCCTCTCCTAGAATGTTGGCTATTGAAAAACTAGACAACATCACAGAACGCAGGATCGATTTGGACCTCTTGGAAGAAAGGCGCGAAAACGCTGCCATCAACGAGGCCAAATATAAATCCAAACTTGAAAAATACTACAACACGCGCGTCCGCGTTTGTACTTTCAATCCAGGAGACTACGTCCTACGCGACAATGAAGCATCTAATGCTGAGCGCCCAGGCAAACTTGCCCCCAAGTGGGAAGGACCCTACCTCATCAAAGAGGTCTTAGGGAAAGGCGCATACAAATTACAAACGTTAGAAGGCGAACCTATCGCACGAACATGGAACGCACAACAGCTTCGACGCTGTTATATGTAAGCCATGTTCTTACATTTTCTATGTAACCTATCGGGCCGCAGGCCATTGGCAAATAAATGAATAAGCAATTTTATACATTATTGTTTGTTACTACTATTACAAATGCGTGTTCCACTTTGCGGTATCCCAAAAACAGATTGGCAAAATCTTCATTCGTGATACCCATACAAAGTGGTAACCACACACAAATATTGTAATAGGCCAGCAAAAGGCAAACAGACTTGAGTATTTATCCGGCCGGATAGAGAAGTCTTTGTTAACCTAACACAATTCCTGAGCCCAAAAAGGCAAACAATGGAATTGACGCATACTCATACGACAAAAGGTATGGAGTATACTTGACCCCATTCACAAGTGGGTAGAGTTCCGGATATATAAGTTTTTACAAAGCTTACACAATTCTAAAACCCTAACGGGGTAAATAAAGGAATTAACGCGTACTCATATGACAAAGGTATAGAATATACTTGACCCCATTCACAAATGGGTAAAGTTCCGCATACATACGTTCAAACATGCAAGAATTAAAAACACTTGTACAAATTGAACAATAAACTTTATATTCAAAAAATTCAAGCACCCACGCGATGCTTAAGGGATTTACATAAAGTTCCTTTCATATACAAGAGGAAAGCAAAAAGGGGGCACACTAGCCAACCTAAACCCTATTTTGTACCGCTGGTTCCCGCACCATCTCCAGCACCACCAGCGGGATCTTCCTCTTCTGCATCAGCATACAGCATCCGCAGCCGGTCAACGTAATCCGCAGCCTCTAAACAGTCGTCCAACTCCTCCACACAAGCGAGGGACGTATCATAAAAAGAGGCTACAGCCGCGTTCAGGCGACCTTCGGTGTCCACGTCACGAAACCCGGATCGCTCTTCGATAACACCGCCTATAGACATAACGTTCATATGAGCAATGCAGCGGTTATAACTAGCTTTAAAACCGGCATCACGGGCACGTTCCTTAACCAAATCCAAACCAGTTGCGGTCTCAGGTGCATCCATGATCGCCTGAACAATCTGCAGTAAAAGGATGATAAGACTCGGATACTAATCCAAGCAAATATAAAGGCAAGGGATACTTACACGCGCGATACCGTGACTCCGCATCCACTCGCGGTCAGCCTCAAGCTGGTTAAACGAAGATGTCAAGGCGTCCTTGGCCTCAACAGCAGCATTAGCCCGCTCTTCCGCAACCGATACGCGGGCAGTAAGGTCTTTAACCGCGACCTCCCGGGCCTTAACGTCAGCCTTTCAAAGAGCAAAAAACAGTTTACTCAAAATCAGTGCACACTCGTAAAAAAGCAGAAAGAAAAATACAATAGGAATAACGCATCATACCTGAAGACTGGCAATAACCTTACCCAAGCGGGTACGCTCAGCGTTCGCCTCTTCCAGAGCCTTCGAAGTGCGGTTTTCCCTCTCTTTGGCCTCATCAAGGGCCTTCGCAGTACGGGCCCCCGTTTCCTTGGCCTCTCCCAGCGCCTTAACAGCCAGGGCCTCTGCTTGTTGCGCCTTAACCGCAACCGCCTCAGCTGCAGCCTTTTCTTTGACCAAAGCAGCGTTCGCTGCCTTGGCATTCGTTAACTCCTGACGAGCACGAAACAGATTATCATTCTGCTTAGCCCAGGACTCATTCCACTTCTTGCGCTCATTGGAAAACTTCTCATTCCAATTCTTGCGTTCATCAGAAAGAAGTTTGGCAAGAGTACGAACCTGTTTCAGCTGAGCAGTGGCAGCCCACTCCGAGGTTTGCTTCTGCTTCTCAAAAGCAGCTCTATCCCTTTCAAGCTGCTCTGCACCCTCACGAGCAGCCTTCACCAACCCCTCTGCTTCCGCCCGCAAGCGAGCAGCTTCTTCCTCGCGGCGACCCAGCACCTTGTAATCTTCCAAAATAGCATTCGCCACAATGGAAGTTCCTACTAACATTGAAGAGAGCTGGTTGATGCGCAGCTCACGTGGCGCGGCACGGGCCCGTTCAACTTCAAAGGGGGTACCCATACCACCCAGAATCTCCCTACACGCGGAAGGATCGTTAGAAACATCATCCCCCTGCATAACAGTCCAGGGGGGTCGATGATACGCGGTACCGCGATCCTGCGTGTAGGTGCGGTAATAGTACTCCAATTCAGACTCCCCAGGCTGAATGGGAGACTCATCGGAACCCGCACCACCAGAAGTAGAACCAGCAGCCTTCTCATCAGCAGAAGATTTAGGCGGCTCAGCATCATGCTGCCGCACCTCAGCATCAGACTTCTGCTTACCAGCATTTGAAAACCTCAAGTCCAATCCATCACCCTCATTAGGAGAGATCAGATTGTCAGAGGAATCCACAGTATCGAAAATCTGGGCAGCAGTCTTTTCCACCGTCTTCTCCACGGTGGGATCGCGAACCGGCCCAACAAAAGGTGCCGCAGGCTCCTTGGGCACAACAGGTTCCTTCGGCACCCCCGCACCCGCAGCAGCGGTATGCAAAGGAGACGAAGGGAAGTCAAAAAAAGAAAAACCTGCATCTTGGGATTCTGCAACACAAAGAGCAACAATTGTTAATCCAACACATTGTACATACAAAACAATGAAAAAAGATATACTAACCAGCAGCAACCGCAGGTTTCTTTTGCGCCGGAGCAGCCCTTTTGGACTGCAGTCTCCGACGCTTCGGTTCACCACCACCAGCAGCCTTCTGCTCTGGTCCTCTTTTCTCACCAACAACGGGGGGACCCGCAGCAGTACCACCCGCAGCCGCACCACTACCTGTAACACCCAAACCCTCAAGGGTGTCAGATACTACCACGTAATCGGTATATCCGCGATAACAAGATCGATAGGTACCTGCGGCTTCAGACACTGAAGAAGGGGCAACTGAGCCTTCAGCCCTCCCCTTGCCACAACCCCGCGCGGTTTTCTTCACCGGTTTCTTCTCGGCATGCTTTTTGGGGATGCGCTTCTCAAACTTCCCCAAATCCGCAAGGATAGCTGCATCGAAACAGTCAAGAAAACCAGTTAACAAGATACACTGGAAAAACAGATGCAACTTACGAAATACCTCTTGCGTCTCCCGGCACAGGGGCATTCACCATTGCGCGCGTCGGTACGCGGAAGTTGCTAAGAATTTCTAGGTTGAAGCCTTCCTTCAACTCAACCGCAATAAGCTCAACCCGGCCCTCGAAATCGGGCTCGAACATTCTCCACAAGCCAACCGCATCCACTGATACAACACATGCATGCATGTTACTACAAGGACTAGGAAGTAAGGAAAACAACAAAGAGTAACAAACTTACCACCACTCTTTTCCTGCAAAACGGGCCTTGCCTTCCTATCCGGCCTAGTGAGCATCATCCGCAACACCCACAGCTGATTGTTATCCAACTTCTTGAGTTCAATAGGCCGCAGCCTAGAGAACCAATCCATAGTCTTTGCGGTGGCAACGGGAATATCTTCATCAGAAACTCCAACGTTGACATTCCTGAAAGACATGCTGGCATAGACCGCACAGGCTTTAACATAGAAGAATTTCTTCTTCCAGCCTGTCACACCCTTAGGAGGCGTCATCAACTTCAAGCTCCCATGCCGTTGAGTAAAAGAGAAAAAACCAGTGTTCACCGTCAACTGGTAGAATCGCCGGAAATTTTCAACAGTAATGGGCAAGCCATGGGCACGGAAAGTATATTCAAAGTTCCTGATTCGGAACATGCCAAAGGGACTAAGTTGGGAGATATGGAGATGATAGTACTCCAACACCTCCGCAACGAACACCGTCATCGGCAACCTAAGGTTGCCGTCATTGAAAAAATCAGCCCACAAAGTAATATAACCGGCCGGAGCATTGGCACCGGTATCCCCCTCTTGTGGGTAAGTAGCATCCCACTCGTCGGCCATCTGAACGGTGGTTATCAGGGTTTTGAAACCACCCTTCGACCACTTCAACACCGGTAAGCCACCACTGGCAACATCCACGTCGTCCTCGTCATCTTCCTCAGTATCCACTACCGGTTGTTCAGGGTTTTCACCCTCCACATTGTGTGGATTTGATGGTTCAGCCATCAAGAAAATAAAAGATGAACACTACAAACTCAGAAAACCTCGCCGGAAGTTAAAGAAAGATCGTCGGAGAAGACAAAGAAAAAGTTTCCCTCACCGGCAAATTTTTTGAAATTTCGAGCAAGTGAGGGGAAACCACGAACGGTTTCCCCTTATATACCCATCGCAATTAATGAGGAGGGAGAAAACGAATCATCACGTTCAAAAAGAACGAATTGCGCGACACCACGTGTCAAGCGCCGTTTCCGCTGACGGTTATCACGCGCGCGTGGCCGCCCACGCGCCTGACATAGGAGACGTTTACACTCTTTGCTACAGTGCATTTAATGCCTCGGGCAGTGCAAACGTCCTTTCATTTCAGCACATGCCAGAAAGATCTCACCAACTTCCACCAACTCACACGTGAGATCAGCCACGTATGCAACAAAAAGCGACTACCTTATCCAATTACAAGCGGCATGCGGTTTCTCTGGTATACCGCACCATAACCCATACCGCATGTCGTTTTTTTTACATACCCCTAAAAATAGGCAAAAATATATATCTCCACACTATAAGGGTGTATAATACCGGTCCGCACTACCCACGAGCTCACGTGGAATATGCGGAAATGACACACACGAGCCCGTTCAGGTGTGCCAGAGACTCAGAACCAGCGTTGTTCTTTGGACGGAACCGCATCTCAGAAACAGGTAAACCGCATTGCCTTCATTCTCTTCAAGCTTCAAATCCCTCCTGTCCGGTTCACAACCACAGAGGGTGCATGAACCCCTTCTTTAACAAGAAGAAGGAAGGGAATGTACGCGTGCGCACATCAGCAACCCTGACTCCTGAACCTTCAAGAGCTACATCCGAGCAACACACCCGTTTCGAGCGAATATGGGAATGCAAAACCGCAGACACTCATGAGTCGCTGCGGACATAACCATAGCTTCCGCAAATGGTTGCTACGGAAGAGCCACAACTAACTCCACATCGAGGAATGAAACTACTTCAAGAAAAACTCCTCGGTATTGGAGCGTGAAGGAAGGTGCCTAAGGAAGAGATGCGGACGAGATCCCCAATGATCATACGAGCCCTTGTCGAACAACAAGCGATCGAACAAACGGTAACAAGTCTGCTTATGAATTTGTTACCCTACTTGTAAGTTGGATAGAATAAACAATGGTAGGCATTACCATGCCTATGATCATGTTTATTTGACCGTTATCCAGAATCACATTGTTCGACCAAACATGGCCAACAATGACGCAAGTACCCAACGTTGTTCCCACAACCGTGGCCAACAATGTCAAGCAACGAGGTAACCGCAAAGGACGTGCGGTTACTTGAGAGCTAATTGGAAGAACATGAACACCCCACGAAAGAAATCATCATTAGATATCCAATCATGGGAACAGCATGCTCTCTTCTTCATTCACCACTTCAAAGGTTGGTTCGAAGTTTGTGCACACCTTCAATCACCATCTCAAAGATTGGTTCGAAGTTTGTACACTTCCTCCAACTAATTCCCACAGTTGGTTCGACACACCAACAGGTGGCAACCAGCCAAAAGCTGAGAATTTCGCATCAGACGAAATATTTTCACCGGTACGGAAGAGGCGTCAAATGACCCTTCCAGACCTCCAACTTGATTTACAAACAGAGAAGACCATCCACATGGTCTAGGATCTTCTCCAGACTCCAAACTACCTTCTAAACATCATAGTCCAGTACTCCTCCCACATACAACTTGCATGTGGCAGCAACACTAGACTGGGGGGACTTGAAGGGGTATGGTCCCAGATCTCACGTCAGCATCGACCGCGAGTGACCATTACCCTTACCAAAACCCCCACCAGCCAACAACCTACTTGTGCCCATGCGAGAACGCGTCAACACAAGGGTTGAATCCAATCTATCTAGTGATGAAGGAGGACTTACCTGGAACATGAGAACGGTAGAGTGATGCGACATAGCATCACATCTGATGTATGAAAACGGAAGTATTCACAGCGATGCGGCCTCGCACCGCGTCCAGTGAACACTTCTATCAATACAAGGAAGCTGGATAACAGCAACAGTCACCACAGGCGACGATGCGGCCAGCACCGCATCTCGCGTATTTCTTGATCACAAGCAAGAGACGCAATAACATCAGATGTTACCGCAGGTAGCGATGCGGCTAGCACCGCATCCTATACGCTCAACAAGTGGGACTGACACCACAGTGCAAGTGGAACCAATGGCAGTCACCTGTCAGGTCTACGTAAGCGACAGACTGACGTGGCGTCGTCTCCCCGGCCGACATGTCTGACACACCTGCAAAGGTGCAGCGTGCCGTCAGTCTATCCATCCACCTCCTCCTTCACTCCTCGGCTATAAATACCAACCCCAAACCAGGTTTGAGGTATCTCTCTTCACAACTCTCTCACTACTACTACTATCTTACTTTGCTTCCCAAGCAAACTACTGATTCTCACGCCAGAGAGTGGTAACAAGGAGCACCCCCCACCCCATCCTCCTTGTTACGAGTCACGGCCTGTTTCCTTGTGCAGGAGATCAACCCACCGGTGATCCAGCCAGCGATCCTCGAGAGGAAGGGATTAACCCTTCTTGACGAGACCAGTGAGTTAACCATACCCGGTTAACCATTGTTTCATCACCCACCATCCAGTTTCCATTTTTCAAGCTAGTTCAAATAATCTAAGGGTTTCTAATGGTAGTCTAAAGTGATACAAGTGCCTAGGATCATTCAAGAAGCCTTTTCTTTTAAGGATTCGAAGCTTTTCTTCTCTATTTTTATCAAGACTATCATCCCTAGCCTAGAATAGTAGTAAGCCCTCTTGATCTTTTGTTTTTAAGCATATTATGTAGAAAAATGTAAGGATTCACCAATGATCCTGTTAAGGCACTTGAAAAGATTAAAAGGAACAAAATATATTTTAAGTTAATGTTGGTGATTTTTGATGATCTTTAGTTGGTATGAAGTTATTTATTGTTGATGTTTATTTTTATCACCTTATTAAGATTTAATTGCATGTTAAACATTTTAAAATAATTAACCAAAATTGTTTTATTTCAATATAAGGGCTGTTTGGTAGCCTCTTAATAACCATTCAGATGCTACCTTTTAATGGTGAATGGTTAAGAGGTAATCTCTGAATGGTAAATCATCACATGTCACATTTTTCTACCTTCTCATTGGTAAAATTCTTAATGGTTCTATTAAGAGGTAGCATCCTAATGACCATTCAGAAGCTACCAAACAGCCCCTAAGATTTACTCACCAATTTGTGTTGACCCAAAATATTTTTACACATGATACACTAGGTTATTGCCAGGGATTGCTTCCCGGGCTCGGGAAACTTAGTTATATCAATTATTCTTTGTTATTAATACGACTCATTACATCAAGCATCTCATTGGATTCAACAACAATGTTTTCATATCACCGGGATTGCATCCCGGGATGCAGAAAGTTATTAATATACATTAGATAAATGAACGATCAGTACCATACAGGAAAAAAAACGTTCAACAAACAATAAATTCACAAAATGTAACTCCACATGTGACCCTTATTAATGGATAGTTACCATATTATTATAGTAAGGAACCCGCGCGATGTTGCGGAACACGCAACACACTAGACAGACACCGGTAGTTAGTCCATTAGCTAACCTTTTGAAACTCGATGAATGACTATTCTTAATCGGTTGTTCATGGTAAATTAAGAAGCAAAGCAACCAACAAATCAAAAGAAAAGTGTCACATTAGTAATAATTTAAAGTTATATTGAACAAATTAATACTTAGAATACAGAGAAAAGTTGGATTGTTCTCCACGATGAATATAAATTTACTTCCACCAAAATGTATTTTTCTTTCTTGTTGCAGTGTGAGAAATAAAAGTTTTACGGCCAGCGACTGGATCAAGTGCAACTACATCAATTGGACGGTTTCACAATTCAATGGTGTTTTGATTGAAGAATTGATGAAGATGAAATTAGGGATTAAAATGGTCCCGAAGATGAACTTAGAGAGCAGGGTAGCTTGGGAAATAATTTAGGGTAAATTACTCTTATTCACTTACCTAGGAAGAGATACTAATTTGGGTTTTACTGTTAATGTAAATTTATCATATATGCTTGTACAGATGCAATCACCACTGTAACCATAAACTTAACAATTTACAAAAAGAAAAGCCCAAACATCCCTAAATCAATCAACACTTCTAGGCAACAAAACAGTATTTCAAACACAGACTCGAGTGACAAAAGTTGAGTTTCGAAAACTGTGATCTTATTTCTTCTCCGTAAAAGATTACATGCCAGAATCATGCCCCACTTGTCGGTAATGCAGCCATAAACGAATTATAAAACGATTCCAGGTCAAAATGAAGTTGTCTAGCCTGCTGCTCAGTCAACTCATCCGCAGCCCCCATCTTCGCTAACCGTCCGATCCACTCCTCCATCTTCGTCTTTCCTTCAAAATCTGGAGGTAAAATCGACATTTTATTTAGCGAACCTGACAGATCAGAAAGCAAAGGGAAAACTTGATCAATTGCAGTCATGTTCAGCTTCAACGAATCCATTGCAGTAATGAAATTTTGCACGCATTCCGCCACTATCGCAACGGAGGTCACCCCTAAGGCCGCGACCGCTGCCCTGTGCTCCACTATAGTAGGCACGCCAGAGATTATCAGGTGGTTCATTGCTGCCGGGTCCATTTTGTAAGTATCATAAAACCTTTCGATACTAGACACAACATCTTTCAGTGTTGACGACAAAGTCTTAAAATGTGCTATGAGTTTCCGACACTCAAGTTGTCTGAAGTATGTAGTAAATGGACAAAAGGACGTTACCGTGTCTGGTCAATGATAACACATTCTACTCGGACCCAACCTATGCAATCAATGCATAATTTAGGAACTTGAAACCTGACCTGTTTAGTGTAGACTAGTGGACATTTTTCGGCCGCAACAGAAATATCAAACTTTCAAGATACAACTCACAAAATTTAAACCAAGAAGAAAAGAGCTGACGAAACAAACAAAATTTTAGAAAGAAATGAGCTGATGAAACGAATATATAGTATAAAATTAATTGATTTTCGATTAAACATACCTGGAGATTCGGATTTTCACCATAACTCAGACCTGGTTCGCCGGAGATTCGGATTTCCGCCGGAGTTCAATTTCTGGGATTTCTCTCACTACAGATCGTTACTTTCACTCTCTAAAACAAAAGGCGAAGATGAATAGACGAAGATTATGATGAATTTTGATGTTAATTTCTGTACCCTGTACTCCTGCACAGCGGAAAGCGGGCGGTAAGCCATTTCTTCAAAGTACAAATGTTTCAAAAATAAAAACCTCTACTTAATTCCTTCTTTCTTTACTTGTTCTTCCTACATTCTTTTATAGACGTTCATGAAAGATATTGTTTTGACCCAAATCCATTTTGACCAATTTTACAACCGACAGAAAAATAGAAGAGAATAAACAAACCAGAAGATGCAGCTTTGATCAGTTATCATAGCCTCCTTCATCACGTTGCCGGCGAGGGTCATAATACTGATCTCCATTTGGCGAAGCAGCAGCAGGCCCATCGTTATGGAATTCGTGGCCAGCAATGAGCATTGTCATCAAGTCATCGCGTAGCTGTTTCATGGAAATTGTAAAAAGGTTATTCAAATTAACACATTAAACACTGTAGGTTATACTTACTTGTCGATCACCAACATCAACTTTGTTCAACTGAAATTACCGGTTAAAACAGGGTTTTGAAACCACTGTAAACCATAATCTTAATTTTAATTGTATTTTAAATTAAAACCTATAGTTTTTAAAACAGTGTTTTAATCCGAGAAAAAGTGAAACCACTGTTTTGGGTTAAAACAGTGTTTTGAAACCACTTTTCGGTTAAAACAGTGTTTGAAACCACTGTTGGGTTAAAACAGTGTTGTTAAAATAGTGTTTTGAAACCACTTTTGGGTTAAAACAATGGTTTCAAACACTGTTTTAAACCAACAGTGGTTTCAAACACTGTTAAGCCAAAAGTGGTTTCAAAACACTGTTTTAACCGAAAAGTGGTTTCAAAACACTGTTTAACCCAAAACACTGTTTTAACCCAACAGTGGTTTCAAATAACTTTCATTTATTAGTTATAACCGAAAGTGGTTTCAAAACACTGTTTTAACCCAACAGTGGTTTCAATCACTGTTTTAACTGAAAATTGGTTTCAAAACACTGTTTTAACCCAAAACAGTGGTTTCACTTTTTCTCGGATTAAAACACTGTTTCAAAAACTATAGGTTTTATGTAAAATACAATTAAAATTAAGATTATGATTTACATTTTTAAAACACTATTTTAAGCAAGCAATAACTACAGAATTTCACTAACAAACAAACCTGATGAACGAACCTAGATCCAACAAATAACTGGAAAAGTTTAATTTATGAATAATGTTAATGTACCTGCAAATAAGTCATGTACGGACTTGGATTCACGACTCTTAGCGCGCGATAAATCTCGAAAGGATCTGCGAGCGTTCGACGTTCAAAACGCTGACTTAAAACAATCTGGAAAATATCACCTGCAAGAATGTGTTGCTTCGCTTGTATTCGTCACTGGGTTAAAAGAGTTCCGAATTGTTGGGTGCTTAATTCAACGGAGCCCGAAGCTAACTTTGGCCTAATGATTGAGAACTAAGTAAGGATTACAAAACAACCAGAATGTTATAGAGATGATAAGTCACTTACAGATCACAATCGTGTACTTTAGATTCAACCGTTATAAAACCTAACTAATAGATTAATATGAACAAAGTATAGCAGATAGTATATCAATACCGAAGATACAGATCTGCTTCCATGCCTTGATGCATGACCATTTGATTTGCCAATCTTTGAACCTGTTTTCGATGGTTGTCCAGCTGGGACTGTTCTTGTGTTCTCATGCACTTCTGGAAATGCACTGTGTGTCTTCAACCGTTCAAGAACAATCGCCAGCGCGGGACCTTGAATATCTCTTACATTCTTCATGACCTACAGTGGATGAAAAAATTGATTCAAAACGATTATGCAAAAGTAAAACATATGAATATTCAAATTTAAAAGTAAGAAGCTTTACACACCATTTCTGTTCCACAAACTCTAACAATATCCCTAAGGCACGCTTCTGCGGCTTTACGAACATCTGCTGATTTATCCTGGTAAACAAAAACTACTTAATATGTTGACTGACAAATGAAACAACGAATGTAGTCTTTATAAATAATAAATACCATCATAGAAACAGCAACTGGTCTTAGTAACTGAATGGCATCAGGTAACTCTGCAAATCCTGTAAGTTGCCTCGACAACCAGTCAAAAAGGTCCTTACGTCCTTCTGCCCCAAGTTTAGCATCAGTCAAAGAAGCAGTAATATATGGTACCTACAAATAACCAAAAGTCACGATTGATACAGTTAAATATAATTAGAACGCACAAAATTAGATATGAATAAAACATATACCATTTTATCAAGATGGGTAACAACAACCCAAGCATCCAAAGTTATCATGGTAGATTCTCTCGTGCTCTTTTTATTGTCACCAAGGCATTTGATAACACCGGACAAAATTCCCTGCAAGAAAAGCATATATTATTATTATTGTTAAATGTTAAATCTTGGATTTACAATAACCTAACTTATTTATATATAAATGAAGATAGACGTATCTATTGACATTGTTGGCCTTCTCTACTCCAGGTCCTATAGCCGATGCAAGAGCACTTATAGAAGTCAGTGTAGCCGTAATTAAGTTTTTGTTGCTGTCATATAACCGAGCTCTAAGAGCCCCAAACAATTCCACTGGAAAAAACACAAAAACGTGTAAAAGATGATAAACAAACAAAATTATATAAAAAAATGCAAAAAAAAGTACCTATTCCAGTAGGCTGAATACGCTTGTTAGCCTCATCCACAATTTTACTTACTGCTTCAATAGATTCGAGATGGGCCTGAACAAAACCAAAAACAATGTCAAAATGACTTTCTATGTTTTATTATTTGTTAATTTAATTAATAAAGTCGTTATAAAAGCATCATCACCTTCCAATCATTACTCTCCAATCCTTTAAGAAGAGCCAGTGTTATCTTTCTGCTTATATCCTCTCGTGGCAAGCTATCCAAACCACCACAGCACACAGAAGATACAAAATCTGTTGCTTTAACAGTCTTTTTTGGTGCAGCAGCTGCACCCTCAAAAGGATTTTTCTCACACTCTGCATCCACTGCACTAAGAAGAGCAGAATGCATGGTGAATATTTATAGATAATCTAAACCCAATTCAAAAGTTGTCACACATTACATGTTCCCCAACAACACCAAGCACACGTACAAAGCAAACATGAATGAAGTTGAAATTATCTCCATAATAGGGCATTGACATAGCATCTAAAAACGACGTTGATCAACCCACTTGCATCTTCGTTCGCTGCAGTAACAACTGCCCTGCGCACTATTCGTACAACAACAATCAATAGTCCTAAAAAAACGTATTGTTCCTGAGAACAGGCCAAATACGTTTATAAAAAAAGCATACAATAAATGAACAAAGATATTATCTTTATAGCATCCCTTCTACATATGATTGTGTAGAACCTATAAACTGCAAGAAAATAAACCTTAGAGAACGTCATATGATGTTTAACCCTCGGATCGTCTATGGAGAAGTACCACTGAGCTATAGTCCCACTGATTGCATAAAGTTGTGCATCCACCATTGCAGGAATGTCATCGCGAGCACTGCATCAATGACAACTTGTTACAGAGCTTTTTCAATAATAAACTGCTATAGAAAGTAGATAAACATGTAAAAGCAACTCACTGGTCAAAAAGAAGCCTTGAGATTTCAACATAATGAAACAGCAATGCTTCAAAAGAACTTGCTGAGTCACGCTCTGCCTCCAAAACCTGGGTCAATTTTTCCTATAAAAACCCTAATTCCTAAGACTCCTACAACCAACAACTCTAAAAACATCAAAAAACACTAAAATTAATCCAAATCGAAGTCCCAATCATGATCGATCAGTATTATTGTGATCACAGCTCGTGCAAGAACAAAACATCTTCTGTCGAATGTGAAAGGTGTGCAAACTATTTTACCTTCAAAGCGTATGTCCGAGATGAAAGCTTCTCCAATCCGGTACCAATTTTGTGAAACCGAACATCTAGATGTCTTCAATAAGTGATCTTACCTGTTCAACGTTAAAAAATAAATAGTTTTTAAACTTTTGTTTTGTTTTATATAGAAGAGTTTCATAAAGGCCATCTTTACACAAGGATCTTTAGACTAACCATATATACTTCAGGCATGTCATCGCGAGCACTACATCAATTACAACTTGTTACAGAGCTTTTTCAATAGTAAACTGCTATAGAAAGTAGATAAACATGTAAAAGCGACTCACTGGTCAAAAAGAAGCCTTGAGATTTCAACATAATGAAACGGCAATGCTTCAAAAGAACTTGCTGAGTCACGCTCTGCTTCCAAAACCTGCGTCAATTTTTTCCAATAAAAACCCTAATTCCTAAGACTCCTACAACCCACAACTCTAAAAACATAAAAAAAAACAGTAAAATTAATCCAAATCGAAGTCCCAATCATGATCGATCAGTATTATTGTGATCACAGCTCGTGCAAGAACAAAACATATGTTGTCAGTATAGCGGATATTGTGTATCAGAATATAAAGGGAACTTCAATTAATCAAATCCGGTTTCAAATCTCAAAAACAAAATCTGGTTTATAGAGATACATGAATGAAATATGACTCATAAAATAAAAACTTACCTTGTTGAGATTAATCAAATCCGGTTTCAAATCGTAGGGGTGAAAGATGATTAGATGAAGAATCGTCTCTGTACGGATGGAGTTTTAGGGTTTGAAGCAGAAGGAAGAGGATGAACAACATGCGTGAAGAAGAAGAATGTGGCGATTCAGAGATTGGGGTTTTTTAGGAGAGTGGAAGAAGCTGATGACCATTCGGCGATGAAAAAGAGCACAACTAAGAACATTTATGCTGTGTTCCAGAGATCCACTTAACAGGGGGAGGGGAGGGGAGGGGAGGGAAAATGGGGTTTTTTTTGCCTGATAATAGTCTTTCCAATTTGGAAAGACATGGAGGGGAGGGGAAGGATGGGGAGAGATTTTTAACTCGGGAACACACCCTTAGTGTTTTAAGGAGAGAAGTAAAGGGATGGTACTGTTGGGCGGTACTGTTGGGCGGGAAAATGGAATTGAGGATGCCCTAATCAAGTGACACACGTGGCTCAAATCACCTTTCATTTATTATATATAATAGATATAATAGATCTGATGAGGTTTGAATCAACGAGGATGAGGACACTTAGGAGATTGCCTTAGAAAATAAACCAGATATTTTTTTTTTATGTTTCAATTCTTCGATTTTGTTTGGATTATTTGAATATTTATTTGATTATGTAACATTGTTTAATTTTGACATGAATAATATCTAAACTTTTAATAGTTGTCATGAGCTATGAACAATCATCATGCCCTTTTCAATAATCCAATAATCTGCCACGGGGTGTGACATACATCCTAAAGTTTCTATTTTGTAGAAACTTCAATTCAATGCTCCAGTTTCGGCCCCTTTTGTTTGTTATTTGATCACAATTGTCGTCAATTCCATTTCTTACTTATTTAACTAATTATTTAACTAAGTTAAATAACTTAGTTATTTTATTTCATGCCATAACACAAAAAAATATACTGGTGAATTAAAATTTTGAGTTTTTGAGCGTTACATAAGGACATTGTCACACCACCAAAGTCCACATGCGGAGTAACATCCGCTTGAGGGCGTGACTGACCAGGATCCAGCCACCAATTATACTAGCAAATTAATTAATTGCAAAAGTTGTATTCACCAACCACAGGGTTAGCAAATATCATAATCAAGTTCAAAAGTTTTAAGTTCAAATAGTAACATAAGTAGCGGAAGCATAAACCAAACATTTTAAACAAAGATCATGGTTCAAGTTATTTAGAACCCAACACATGGGTTAGATGACCACTACACATCCCCAAGTAGCAAGCTCCTGAGTCACTGGGTACCTGCAAAGCATGCAGTAGGGTATCAACAAAAAAAATGTTGGCGAGTTCACGAGTTGTCCAGTTTTTAATTACCAAAAACTTGTTTCACTAGTTAATTTATCCGTTTATACATGCCATGGGGAGCTACCCCATAAGTAAGCGACTAAACTGTTTTTCCAATACCGAATACTTCATGTGACCGTATGTTTCCGTAAAGTGCCTCGTTTGTCAATGTTCTATCATCATTGACGGATTTGCCAGAGTCTATTAGTTCACTCCCGATCCCATACACGGGCATGGTGTGAGGCTGGTAAGACCTAAATAGCGCTATCAACTAATAACCCGTTCGCCTGGCCCCGACGACTAATCGGTATTAAGTAGTAGGGACTTAAGTGATAGAGTTTCGTTAGTGTTGCCCGTTGCATTCCGTATAAACACTAATTAACTATGAGTTCCCAGTAACAAGGGAAGAAAAGTAAGTTTGTATCCCTCACAAGGGGATAGTGTTGTTTTTAGTTCCGTTTCCCAATCCACCGGGAACGCATGCTTTAAGTTGTGAACTCACCTTGGGTTGCTCGGCAGATTAGCTTACTTGGTCAAGCTTGCTGGTCACCACGTCCTAACATGGTTACCAGTATAGGTCAGGTTTGGGGGTACAAGTAATCACGTATATCCTACATGTATCTAACACATAGAATGCATGCAGTTATCATTTAAGTTATTGGGCCTGCTCTAATAACAACACGGTTAAACAGTGACAGTTAACACGTAGCCAGTAAAACACATAGTCCAAACATAACACATTGTGGCCAAATAACCAAGGTAGGCAGCCCAGTCGAGACAAGGTGGTCTCAACTCGAGAACACGCGGTCTCGAGTCGCAACCAGGAGATCTCGAGTTATCATGTTTCGGTCTCGAGTGATGCTGGCATGAGTCGCAACCTCAGGGGTCTCGAGTCTAGTCTCGAGTCGAGATCATGAAGTCTCAAGTCGAGACCTTGCCAGTCTCGAGTCCTTGAAGTATGTCTCGAGTTGTCACGTGTTGGTCTCGAGTCGCAACCGAAGGTTTCGACTCGCAAACACGGTTGCGTGCACATGAAATCCTTCTAGAACCTGTCCAACTTGTACTATCCAATAGAATTTCATATTCATGATATTGTGTACTAGCCAATACATTTGCACTAACATGTTTCCTTGTCTAATTCCCAAATCAAATGGATCAAACCGTAGCATTTCAAATATTCATCACATCTTCAAACAGTTCATCGTTTAGGACATTCATATTCAATCAACATGTTCATCCTACACATTCATACGGTTTTTCATTAGATTCATTCAATGGACCACATCCTCTCATAATCCTAGGTTCTCATTATTACAACACACATCATGCATTCAAGAACAATAACACATAATCTAGCTATCAAGGCAAACTTGCAAAACATTATGAAAACAATATTTTCTTACATTTTCTAGCATGAATCCATTATTCGAAACACACTAAGCTTATCTGTATCACTCGACATTCCAATCATTCACTCGGTTTTTGAGAAGCACATTGTTTCACATAAATTATTTCAAATAAGCAACTATAGCACTATTTATCATAAAGCCATACACACACACTAACCGGTTGAATATGGAGGGTATGGAGGGTCGGTGAAAGAAGTTCCGAGTGAGAGTAATGAGCTTGATCCGAGAGTCTTGATGCTACTGGTTGAATCCGAGAGAGAGGAGAGGGTGATGGTGTCTTAGGGTTTTAGTGAGAGAAAGATGAGAGGAGAGGGAGAAGGAGAGTCTATGTGAGAGTGAAGGAATGTTTGGGGGTTTGAGTGTCCAAAGAATAGGAAGGTGTGGCTTATGTGAGGGTTTTATAACCCAATTCACGGGCTCAAGGATGTGCGGCCCAAACGGCCCAACTGCTCACTGTTCACTCGAGACCGGGTGGTCTCGAGTCGGGTTCGCGGTCTCGGCTCACTTCATACATATGTTTATATATATAATTATACATTATACGTACACATTATAGCACATCAAGATAAATCACAAACTTCATATAATAGAATATACACATAATGTCGATACAAGGTAGTTGCTCGGGAAAACCTAGAGTGTCACATTATCCCCAAGTTTTAAGAACTTTCGTCCCGAAAGTTAAGGCAGCCACTGACAGGCTAGTATAAGTAAGAGTGTTTCAACGGGGTGTCACATTATCCCCCCGTTAGTTTGGAATTTCGTCCCGAAATTCGGTTGTAGCTTCAGTGCCGGGGGTTTCATTTGGGAACAACTGGGGATACTTGTGCTTCATCTGGTCTTCCCGCTCCTAGGTAAACTCTGGGCCACATCGTGAGTTCCAACAAACTCGCACAAGAGGTATCTGGCTACGTTTGAGGATTTTGATCTCTCGATCCGTGATCTCAATCGGTTCCTCAGTAAAGTGTAGTTGTTCGTCAATGGTGAGTTCCTTGAAAGTAATTACGAGCGTTTCATCTGACAGGCACTTCTTCAGATTAGATACGTGAAATACGTTGTGCACCGCGCTCAGCTCTTCAGGCAGATTCAACCTATAAGCCACCTTACCGATTTTTTCGGTAATTTCGAATGGTCCGACATATCGCGGATTAAGCTTGCCCCGTTTACCAAAACGAACCACACCCTTCCAGGGTGAGACTTTAAGTAGAACCCGGTCACCGGCCTGGAATTCTAGTGGTTTCCTACGCTTATCAGCGTAACTTTTCTGACGGTCACGAGCTGCCGCCATGCGTTGTCTGATCTGGGCAATCTTTTCCGTCGTGTCTACCACCAGTTCTGGGCCTGTGATCTGGCTGTCACCAACTTCCTCCCAACAAAGGGGTGATCGGCATTTACGACCGTACAATGCCTCGAAAGGTGTTGCCTGAATGCTAGTGTGGTAGCTGTTATTATTCGAGAATTCTACTAGCGGTAGGTGCTTCTCCCAATTCTTGCCAAAGTCAATCACACATGCCCTGAGCATGTCTTCTAGGGTTTGGATGGTGCGTTCGGACTGCCCATCCATTTGTGGGTGATAAGCGGTGCTCATATCCAGACGTGAGCCAAAGGATTTGTGCATAGCTTGCCACAACTCCGAAGTAAAACGAGCGTCTCGGTCGGAAATAATGGAGGTTGGCACCCCGTGCCTCGAAACCACTTCCTTTAAGTACACGTCTGCCAAGGTAGAAAACTTATCTATTTCCTTAATAGCCAAAAAGTGTGCAGACTTGGTCAATCGGTCAACTATCACCCAAATAGTGTCATTCCCGCGTTGGGATCTAGGTAGGCCAGTAACGAAATCCATGGAAATTTGCTTCCATTTCCATTTCGGGATTTCTGGTTGCTGGAGTAGGCCCGCTGGTTTCTGATACTCAGTCTTGACTCTTGCGCAAGTCAAACATTTGCTGACATATGATGCTTTGTGGGCTTTCATACCAGGCCACCAATATGTAGTCTTTAAGTCGTGGTACATCTTATCTGAACCAAGATGTACTGAGTAACGGGACCTATGAGCCTCGTCCATCACGAGCTCGCGTAGGTCTCCATAGAGTGGCACCCAAATGTGCCCTGTCACATAGTAAGCGTCGTCTTCTTTTCGTTCCAGCCGCTGTCTCGATCCTCGCAGGGACTCAGCCCTGATGTTCCCCGGTTTCAATGCTTCAACTTGAGCATTTCGAATCTGAGAAGGGAGGTTAGACTGGATGGTAAGCTGTAGCGCTCGAACGCGTTTTGGTGTAGTGTCCTTTCGACTGAGGGCGTCTGCCACGACATTGGCCTTGCCCGGATGGTACTTGATGGCGCATTCGTAATCATTCAAGAGTTCGACCCATCGACGTTGTCGCATGTTTAACTCCTTTTGCTTGAAGATATGCTCGAGACTCCTGTGATCGGTGTAAATGGTGCACCGGGTACCGTACAGGTAATGTCTCCATATCTTAAGAGCAAAAACCACTGCTCCCAGTTCCAAGTCGTGCGTAGTGTGGTTTCTTTCGTGAGTCTTAACTTTTCGAGAAGCGTAAGCAATAACTTTCTCGCGTTGCATCAGCACGCAACCAAGTCCATGGATAGACGCATCGCAGTAAACCACGAAATCGTCGGTACCCTCAGGTAACGAGAGAATAGGAGCACTACAGAGGTTATCCTTTAACCTTTGAAAAGCCGATTCCTGAGCTTCATTCCACTTGTAAGCAATACCCTTCTGGGTGAGTGTCGTGAGGGGTTGAGCAATCTTTGAGAATCCCTTGATGAATCTGCGATAGTATCCTGCCAATCCCAAGAATTGACGAACTTTGGTCGGAGTCTTAGGTGTAGGCCAATTCTTTATAGAGTCGATCTTAGCTGGGTCGATGTGAATTCCGTCCTTATTGACCACGTGTCCAAGAAAATGGACCTCTCGAAGCCAGAAGTCACATTTCGAGAACTTGGTGTACAATTGCTCATTGCGAAGGAGTTCGAGAATAAGACGCAGGTGTTGCTCATGCTCCTCTTGACTTTTCGAGTAGATCAGGATGTCGTCGATAAACACAATCACGAACTGGTCGAGGTAAGGCTTGCAAACTCGGTTCATGAGATCCATGAATACCGCAGGCGCGTTGGTCATTCCAAAGGGCATAACGAGGAATTCATAATGACCATAACGAGTTCTGAAGGCAGTTTTGGAGATGTCTTCATCACGGACTCTCAGCTGATGATAGCCTGATCGCAGGTCAATCTTAGAGTAGTAGCTCGATCCTTGCAACTGATCGAACAGATCGTCGATGCGCGGGAGGGGGTAGCGATTCTTGATGGTAACCTTGTTCAGCTCATGATAGTCGATGCACATTCGGAAGGTGCCATCCTTTTTCTTAACAAAGAGCACTGGTGCTCCCCAGGGCGACGAACTAGGACGGATAAACCCTTTATCTAGTAGTTCTTGTAGTTGCGTAGAAAGTTCCTTTAGTTTTGCGGGGGCTAGTCGATAAGGCGCTCGAGCTATGGGTGCGGCTCCGGGGGCTAACTCGATTTAGAATTCAACCTGACGATGGGGAGGGAGTCCAGGTAGTTCTTCAGGAAATACCTCGGGGTAGTCGCGTACCACTGTAAAATCTTCAATCCTTTTTTCCTTCTCCTGAGTGTCAGTGACAAGTGCTAAGATGGCGGCGTGCCCCTTTCGTAAACACTTCTGGGCTTTTAAGAATGAGATGATGCCTGTGACTTCTCCGCCTTTGTCACCTTGAACGATGAGGGGTTTGCCAGAACGGCGGGGGATGCGAACCATTTTCTCTTGACATAGGATTTCAGCGCGATGTCTGGACAACCAATCCATACCAATGACGACATCGAAGCTTCCAAGATTGACAGGGAAAAGATCGATACGAAACGTCTGACCAGACAATACTAGCTTGTAGTCGTGGATTACATGTGAGGCCTCGATGTTTCTACCATTAGCTAACTCGACGATATGCTTAGAACTTAATAACGCAGGTGGGTGCTTAAGCTTCTTACTAATACGTAGGGATACATAACTAGCATCGGCTCCAGAATCAAATAATACAGAAACATAACGATCATCGAGTAGGAACTTACCCGCCACGACGTTGGGGTCATTCCTTGCTTCTCCAGCTCCAATCACAAAAGCCCTTCCTCTTGCACCATTCCCAGCATTGTTGTTGTTTTGATCGTTATTCCCAGCTCCCTGGTTGTTGTTGCGGTTCTGGTTTAGTTCAGGGCAATCCTTCGCATGTGCCCCGTTGCTCCACATTTGTAGCACCCATGGTTATTTCCTTGCTGCTGCTGTTGTTGTGGTTGTTGCTGATTCTGCCTAGCTGGGAACTAACTCCTACAATCTTTGGCTTCATGCCCCATCTTGTTGCATCGCTGACACTGACTTTTGCCACATGGCCCGCTGTGATGTCGGTTACACTTATTACACTTGGGGTGGTTCCCTCGATAGCCACCCTGTTGCTGCGGGCCTTTGTTGTTTTCAGTTTTCCTTTGCTGAGTCGGGGCCTGAGTTGGGTTAGCATCCTTGCTTTGGTTTCCTTCCCACTTACGTTTGTTATCACCAGAAGTTCCATCAGTAGCACTGATCCTTTTGGGAAACTTGCCCTGCTCCACAGCCTGATCAGTGAGTTTGTGAGCAAGACGGACGACTGGCTGGATGGTGTTAAGGTTGGCTGAGGTCACATGGCTTCGAATTTCTGGGGCCAAACCCTTGATGTACAATTCGATCCTTCGGTACATAGGTCGAGACATGTTTGGGCAAAGAGCAGCATAGTCGTTGGACAGTTTGGTGTAGGTCTCAATCTCTGACCCAACCATCTTAAGCTCAAAGTACTCGTTCTCGAGTTTGTGGATGTCGTCCCTGTGACAGTACTCTTCTTTGATCATATCCATGAAATCCTCCCATGCAGTAGCTTTAGCAGTTTCCAAACCAAGCATCTGAATTTGCGCCTTCCACCAGGAAAGCGCGTTTCCATCAAGTGTACCAGTAGCAAACTTCACCCAATTAGCAGGGGGACACTCGCAGACAGCAAAGACAGCTTCGACCTTCTCGATCCAGTGCAGAAGACCTATGGCACCCTCAGTGCCATTGAAAGGGAGAGGCTTGCAATCCATAAAAGTCTTGTAAGTACAAACACGTGGTTGCACAGGCGCATGCTGACCTGTTGTGAGAAGTGAAGCGAAATAGGTTTAGGGGTGAAAAGACGATGCGGCGGTAGGATCTAAACATCCTAAGATAACGAGTTTACCTCCAGGGTGAGCTGCGAAAGCTGCAGCCACTGTGTTGATCAGGTTAGTGAACTGAGCCTGAGTCATGTTAACGTTTCCTCTTCCACGTCCACTCGTTGTCTTCATAACCAGAAAACATAGTATGAGTGTGATGTCGTAATACAGCGAGAATGAGGTAGAAGAGGGAGGTGTATCTATCTAACTAGGCACACTAGTACGTATAGCAGAACAGAAAGCATAAAGTAAGCAAGCAAGTAAACACTAGTCCGAGCTATGAAGTCTAAAGGGGTTGAGTCTTGCACTTGGAGTGTAGTGTCATCACGAGTCACGGGTTATAGTTTGGTTTTTCTCAAAAAGATTCCCTTTTTTAAAACCAAGTTCACTATAACCAATGGCTCTGATACCAATCTGTCACACCCCCAAAGTCCACATGCGGAGTAACATCCGCTTGAGGGCGTGACTGACCAGGATCCAACCACCAATTATACTGAGCAATTTAATTAATAGCAAAAGTAGTATTCACCAACCACAGGGTTAGCAAATATCATAATCAAGTTCAAAAGTTTTAAGTTCAAATAGTAACATAAGTAGCGGAAGCATAAACCAAACATTTTAAACAAAGTTCATGGTTCAAGTTATTTAGAACCCAACACATGGGTTAGATGACCACTACACATCCCCAAGTAGCAAGCTCCTGAGTCACTGGGTACCTGCAAAGCATGCAGTAGGGTATCAACAAAAAAAAATGTTGGCGAGTTCACGAGTTGTCCAGTTTTTAATTACCAAAAACTTGTTTCACTAGTTAATTTATCCGTTTATACATGCCATGGGGAGCTACCCCATAAGTAAGCGACTAAACTGTTTTTCCAATACCGAATACTTCATGTGACCGTACGTTTCCGTAAAGTTCCCCGTTTGTCAATGTTCTATCATCATTGACGGATTTGCCAGAGTCTATTAGTTCACTCCCGATCCCATACATGGGCACGGTGTGAGGCTGGTAAGACCTAAATAGCGCTATCAACTAATAACCCGTTCGCCTGGCCCCGGCGACTAATCGGTATTAAGTAGTAGGGACTTAAGTGATAGAGTTTCGTTTAGTGTTGCCCGTTGCATTCCGTATAAACACTAATTAACTATGAGTTCCCAGTAACAAGGGAAGAAAAGTAAGTTTGTATCCCTCACAAGGGGATAGTGTTGTTTTTAGTTCCGTTTCCCAATCCACCGGGAACGCATGCTTTAAGTTGTGAACTCACCTTGGGTTGCTCGGCAGATTAGCTTACTTGGTCAAGCTTGCAGGTCACCACGTCCTAACATGGTTACCAGTATAGGTCAGGTTTGGGGGTACAAGTAATCACGTATATCCTACATGTATCTAACACATAGAATGCATGCAGTTATCATTTAAGTTATTGGGCCTGCTCTAATAACTACACGGTTAAAAAGTGACAGTTAACACATAGCCAGTAAAACACATAGTCCAAACATAACACATTGTGGCCCAATAACCAAGGTAGGCAGCCCAGTCGAGACAAGGTGGTCTCGACTCGAGAACATGCGGTCTCTAGTCGCAACCAGGAGATCTCGAGTTATCATGTTTCGGTCTCGAGTGATGCTGGCATCAGTCGCAACCTCAGGGGTCTCGAGTCCAGTCTCGAGTCGAGATCATGAAGTCTCAAGTCGAGACCTTGCCGGTCTCGAGTCCTTGAAGTCTGTCTCGAGTTGTCACGTGTTGGTCTCGAGTCGCAACCGAAGGTCTCGACTCGCAAACACGGTTGTGTGCACATGAAATCCTTCTAGAACCTGTCCAACTTGTACTATCCAATAGAATTTCATATTCATGATATTGTGTACTAGCCAATACATTTGCACTAACATGTTTCCTTGTCTAATTCCCAAATCAAATGGATCAAACCGTAGCATTTCAAATATTCATCACATCTTCAAACAGTTCATCGTTTAGGACATTCATATTCAATCTACATGTTCATCCTACACATTCATATGGTTTTTCATTAGATTCATTCAATGGACCACATCCTCTCATAATCCTAGGTTCTCAATATTACAACACACATCATGCATTCAAGAACAATAACACATAATCTAGCTATCAAGGCAAACTTGCAAAACATTATGAAAACAATATTTTCTTACATTTTCTAGCATGAATCCATTATTCGAAACACACTAAGCTTATCTGTATCACTCGACATTCCAATCATTCACTCGGTTTTTGAGAAGCACATTGTTTCACATAAATTATTTCAAATAAGCAACTATAGCACTATTTATCATAAAGCCATACACACACACTAACCGATTGAATATGGAGGGTATGGAGGGTCGGTGAAAGAAGTTCCGAGTGAGAGTAATGAGCTTGATCCGAGAGTCTTGATGCTACTGGTTGAATCCGAGAGAGAGGAGAGGGTGATGGTGTCTTAGGGTTTTAGTGAGAGAAAGATGAGAGGAGAGGGAGAAGGAGAGTGTATGTGAGAGTGAAGGAATGTTTGGGGGTTTGAGTGTCCAAAGAATAGGAAGGTGTGGCTTATGTGAGGGTTTTATAACCCAATTCACGGGCTCAAGGATGTGCGGCCCAAACGGCCCAACTGCTCACTGTTCACTCGAGACCGGGTGATCTCGAGTCGGGTTCGCGGTCTCGGCTCACTTCATACATATGTTTATATATATATAATTATACATTATACGTACACATTATAGCAGATCAAGATAAATCACAAACTTTCATATAATAGAATATACACATAATGTCGATACAAGGTAGTTGCTCGGAAAAACCTAGAGTGTCACAGACATCATATACAAATCCCTATATTCTCATTATACTAATAATGAGTAACTAGGGGGATATATGTCTTCTTTCTAGGGTATTTATATGAGATTTTGCCACGTCGATCACCATCATATGAATTTTCAGGATTTTTTATGGTATCTTTATAAATATGTCAAGCATAAATTTTATCATTTATGGTACCTTTTAAATTCTATAACTATTGAATCTTACTTCTAATAAACGACTTTAAAGAATATCACGTATCAACACCGTATCATTCTTTAAAAAAATGTTTTTAACCAAAAAAACATTAATTTTTTAAATCGAGTTAATATCATAGAATGGTAACATTGCTTATTTTAAAATTCTTACCTTAATATCCACCCTTACTCCGTATATATTTTTAAGTTGACCCATGTTTTTATCAAATTAATATGTGACACCACCCACAAATCTGCCCTTCAATATATGTTGAAATTATCATTTATAATTTATAACGATAATGATATTTTTTAATTAAACTTTACCAAAAACAGATTTGTATGAAATGTTTTATAGTTAGATTTATAATGATAATGATATATTTGAATTGTTGGAATTCTGATTACTTCGTTGGCTAACAATGTAAATATAATTAAAAAGCTTTTTAAAGAATTTATGACTGTGACCAGAGTTGTTAAGTAGTTTTAAAATGAGTTATGTATTGATAACTATGTGTAATAGATTGCAAGATTTTGGGATGATTATCCGGTACATCTATTTGTCTGATTGTGCTATGCAAATAAATTGTTTTTGTTATTCAATCCATGTATTACACGGATTATAACCTAGTAAATTTATAAATAATATAACAGAGTCAAGGTTTTTTTCGAATTACAAACTGATTAGAATGAGGATACGAGTTGATCGAGGTAAAATTTACTTCGAAACAATGCTCTAAACGACGAAAACAGTGCTTCAGTTCGGGTGTTTAAACTTCCAATTAACAAAAATCAAATCATTTGAAGCACTGTTTCAAAGTAAGTTTTATAACCATCGACTCGTATCCTTGTTCTAACCAAAAGCCCTAAATCATCAATTTGTAATTAGAAAAAAAAAATACTTAACCATGTTAAGTTATTTTTAATGGATACCATTATACAAACAAAATGAAAAAGGTTTTGCCACTTGGTAGAAAAAACTTTGTTGGGTTATTATTGGCCAAAAATAGCAATATTGAATTATATAAATCCAATTTGCCATACATAACTTTGACTTCAGATTTCAGTATATTTACATTGTTAGCCAACGAAGTAATCAGTATATATTGAATTATATAAATCCAATTTGCCATACATAAATTTGATAACAAAGGTCTACATTCAAATTCCAAATTAATAAAAACGAATTACATATTAATCCCAGGGTCATAATATTATACAATTCTGATTTATTAACAAGTTACTTTTCTTTTCACATTTTATCATATATTCAGCCTTTCCAGATTCTAAACTAGTACCACATATATAGAAATTTGCATGTGTCACGCATAACATGAGTCATACTTTTTGATGTTGTTGACGATATGAAACCTGATGAAAACAAAGGTTTTGTTGGGTTTGAGTTCTAGTTGATGTTGGTGCAATTTTAATGTCCTCGTCGAATTAATCCCAGTATCCCTTCACAAATTCATGTATACGTGGTCGTCAACTATATTATCGTGTTACAAATAAAGATAGGTAGTTGCTCGTGAAATCTTCTCTTCAATTCATCACTAAACCTGTTCTTAATCAAGGACTTGTATCCGATAATTATTACATCATTGGTACACAAATTTCTAGTAATGACGTAGCCGCGTGTTTTTACGTTTAATTAATTGACCCACTAGAGGCCAGTGGCCTCTTAGTCTAGTGGCATCGGGTGTTTATCCCCACTAAAGTATTACATGTTAAAGTCCCAGAAAACTAGTAATTGGTGGATTTTAGGAGTGATTTTTTCGTACTAGGGCCATATTTATATAAATTGTAATGGTGTTCTTACAACTAACTCCTAAGTTTGATTTATTGTGTGAGAGAAATAGAAGGGGTTTCTTCTATAAATAAGGATTATCTCAGTTATTAGCAGTTATTGTTACATTAGAAAATAGTGTCCCATAAACCCGGTCCTAAATCTGTCATATACTCATTACTTATTACCTCTCGAGTTGACGGGTATGCATACTGGCATCAAGTTCACCCATTCGTGTATTTATATGGTTAAAAGTTACACATTGGGATGTCGAACTCACCTAAAACACTGAATTCAAAATCAAATACATTCCACAACACTTCTAATTATTCTATATTTTTATAATTTCAAATTTCTAACTTTAATATTCTATTTATTCTATTTTTTTAGATTATATAATACATTAAAATATGTAGTTTTGATGCAGCCATAGGTAAAGAGGATCCGGTAATCAGATGTGTATCACCTAATATCATATGGTATGATATTAGGTGATTCATACCAATCTCAAATTGCAAAAAGTTTGTGACTGGTGCCTAATACTTGCCCCATTATCCATCCCAAGTATTTGAATTATCGCTGTCATGTTCGAAGTTTTTTGACACCCCAAATGTGCAACCTATGAAATAACATCTAAAGGTCATCTAAATAATCTATATTTATATATATATATATATATATATATATATATATATATATATATATATATATATATATATATATATATACATAGGGGATGGTTTAAATGAAAACCACTTTTATTGAAAAAACTCGAAAAGTAACTAAAAAAGCCTAAAAAACACACCAATTTTTTTTTACAATTTTTTTATTAAAAATCGCTAGTTTTTATATATATAAAAAAAACTTTTTTTTCAAAAAAAAAAAAAATTGTAGTGCACATGTGTACTATTACACATGTGCACTACAAAAAAAAAATTTTTTTTGAAAAAAAGTTTTTTTATATAAATTAAATAGCGAAAATTAGTATGCAAAAAAAATTGGTATGTTTTTCAGGCTTTTTTAGTTAGTTTTCGAGTTTTCGCGATAACTAGTGGTTTTCATTTGAATCTTCCCCTTTATTTATATCCCTAGTTTTTGTATGAATTATATAACATTTCAATAAAAAAAAATTTACCGGTGTCACACATAACGTGAGTCTGCCCCTCCAAGTTAACAAAAGTTTGAGAGGGTGTTTGAGATTATGTTTTGAAGTGATTATTTGATTATTTCGTTTGTAAAACATAAATAATCTAAAAAAGTGTGTGGATGAAAAAGTGATTATCTGCCCCCCAAAACGCAGTTTTGAAGAAGCATATACCTGCATGCTTTTTCAAAACGCAGTTTTGAAAACGCAAAATATATTTTGAAAACGCAAAATATATTTTGAAAATGCATAATCTATTTTGAAAACGCAACACCAAACACCCCCACCCCTGAGATAGAGCACAGAAAACTCTTGGGTTAAATGAAGGTCAAGTTTAACTTATGAATGGATGTTAAAGAATTAAACTTGACTCGTCACAATGTTTAATGAAAAACAATTAGTACGAATGCGGCATTTAGGACGGAGTTTATCATTCATTTGAGTCAATCATATTTTGGTAGTACTCTCAACGATAAGGGGTTGTTTGGTTCATACATATTTTACGCAGGAATTGAAAATTGAATTGGAATTGAAATTTGAATGAAATCTTTTATAATCTCTTAACATGTTTGGTTTGTATGAATATGAAAAGAATTGAAATGTGTATAAAAAAAAGAGTAAACTGTCATTTTGATCTCTATGGTTTGGCCAGTTTTGCCACTTTAGTCCAAATCTCAAAGTTTTTATATCTGGGTCCCTGTGGTATCATTTTTGTTGCCATTTTGGTCCAAAAGTGAAATCATGCCATTTTGGCTAATAAAACCCTGCTATTTTATCCTTTTCCTCAGGGGCAAAATGGTCATTTAATTTTTATTATAACAGATTATTGATTAAAATAATTAAATTAACAAAACCCTTTGACCTTATTTGTAGGCTTTTAGAAGAAGCCTTATCTGTCCATATTCTCTAATCTTCAATCCTTCTCTTTACACATCACAGGTCTCTGGTCTTGACTCTTTTCCGGCAATTGTCGTTCCCATGGCTAGGATTAAGAAAGAGACAGAGAGAAACACGGGTTTGGTCGGTTGTTGTCGGTGGCTCCGGCCGCCATGGCGGCGGCGGATTTACCACCGTCGTTGCCGGCGGCTCCGGCCATCTACGGTGGCGACGGAAGGTGATGATGATGACTTGGGCTCATCTGAACCCCGATGGTTGCCACTGTGTTGTTTATGAACAAAGGCCCTACCGGTGGCGGCTGGGGTTCACACAGAAACAACGATATCTTTACTTTCACCGATGATAATGATAATAATACCGTTGCTGCCTATGGATCACCTTCCTTCTCCTCGTTCTAATCCTCTGCGCGTTCTACGTACCCACCACCACCATCTCCCTTCCACCATCGTACACCCACACCACCGGCGGCGCGTTCAATGGGCTGTTTGGTGGAATGTTTGGAGAAGAGTAGGGTTTGGGGTTAGGGAAGAGGGTGAGCTGAGAGAGAGAGAGAGAGAGAGAGAGAGAGAGATTAATAGAAAGGGTTTGGGTTTGGAGAAGATGATGGGTTTGGGGAAAGATGAAGTTATATCTGTGCTTTTATGGGTGATGGCGATGGTTGGGTGATGGTGGTGGTGGTGGCGACTGTCACACCCCGACCGCGTTAAAACAACAAACCGCGGCGGAAACGTCGGGGAGTGTCGTAACAGAATCATTATTTCCCAACACATGGATTGAAGTTTCGTTTTATCGAATTAAGTTTAATACATTGTATTGAAATCAAAAGCAAAACATGAACAAATTGTCTTTCATTGTTATTGAGTCACTAAGGCCTCGTCCATTCCTATGTGAGCATGCGTCATAATCATCATCAAACAATCATCAAACTATGGTACCTGAAACATATGTGAAAATACGTCAGCATAAAAATGCCAGCGAGTACTTAGGTTTTGTGAGTATGTCAGATTCATGGCTTTGAGTTCATATTGCAATACCCCGTCCAACTACGAGAGTTGTCGAGTGTGTACCTTGAAAACAAAAGAGTTTGATATTGCAGTAAGCTTCTATCAACCTTTACAAGTTGAGATATGTGTAAACCAAAACCATTGTAGCCATGAATCTTAACTAAAAACATTTTTCTTTGTAAACCGAGTAGTAAATCGTTGTTGAAAGTAAACATTGTATGGTTTATATCGTTAAGAAAACCTTGTAGTGTAACTTCGTTTTGAAAATATTCGTCCAAGTGATCTACATAACGCAATGACATGTAATGTGTTAAAAGCACTAATATATAGGAAGTACCAGCGGCGTATCCACCATGCTTTTATCACATTACACTCGCCCCATTACCTAATCACTTACCATAACCCAAATCGTTCAATAGTTCAAACAGTTCCAATCATTCAAATAGTTCAAAAAGTTCACATAGATCAAATAGTTCCAATGGTTCAAACAGTTCAAATCGTTCACATAGTTCAGATAGTTCCAGTGGTTCAAATAGTTCAAATAGTTCACATAGTTCAATAGTACCAGTGGTTCAAATAGTTCAAATAGTTCAGATAGTTCAATAGTACCGGTGTTTCATGTTTAAATTGTGAAAAACTAACTTTTGGTCGTTTTATTGAATACATTCAAACCTGTGTGACTTGTCCTAAACATTCAACTCGTATTAACAAACCACCAAAGGGTAAGTTAACAATCATCAGGTTCTGTCGTTACCCACATTACCCCCATAACCATGGTGAAAGTCCGATAACGGGATTTGTCAGATCCTATGGTATCATAATATCCTATGGTACCATAACGTACTACCAGTCGGCTTAAAATAGTTAATGAATGCCATTCAATTGTCTTTCAACCAACTCCCCAACAAGTTCGTTCATATAATGGAAATCGTTGTGTTTAATATAAACCATAGCATTTATTTTAGAGGACTCGAAATCGTTTAGCACATATGAATCACCCTAAAACATTTGAAAGCTGTAATAGAGGGGAACTATGTACTCACTTGAGATTGTAAGGTATCCTTGATTAAAGTGAACTAACAAGGCTCGGGCAAACCAAGGAAATCAAGTAGTACCTGGTAATCGGATCGCTAAGTTAATAAATCGACACCTAAATCAGGAGATCGGGTAGAATGAGGTCTCGTAAACCAAATGAGTATTGGAACTCATGTGATATGGTTTAACAAAGCCTACATTCTAAATCGGAACCTATCCTAAGTGCTTACGACCCGTTACGACCCGCTAAGGTAGCTTACGCTACTTTAACGCGTCGTTCGCGCGAATGCGCGTTCGAGACGCCTAACTAGTCCTATGACAAGTATTATATGCCCTAACATGTTTAAATATGTTGCCTAATCAGTTTAAGTGACAAAATTTAGGTTACATATGCTTAAATACAAATTATGCATGAAAAGGGCATTTTAGTCATTTATCTAAGACATATAAACTACTTATCATACAACTAATTAAACTAAGTGACCATAAGGTATAACCTCGGAAGGTTATTCCCTATACAACTATGGTCACAAAACATGCTTGGTCAGATCCTAACGATCAACCAAACGGGTCGGGTTCGAAAGTCTAAGCGGTTGTCAAGACCGCTTGACTTACGACCTTCTAAGCGGTTGTCAAGACCGCTTGACTTACGACCCTATACAAGCACTAGACTAAAAGTGACGAGTTAAACATGTTAAAACATGTTTAACTAAGTTAGAAAACAGGTTTGATATCAAAACAAAGTGTTTTGATACCCAAAAATAGTTTCGTCGCAAAATGTGCATAAACCTCATTTTGACTGAAACTTTGACTCGTCACTTCGACTAATCGACGTGGTAATCAGTATGTATAGTCACAAGGGACTATAACCATCGTGATTAAGCTCACGTTGCAAAGTTCGAACGAACTTTGTGTTGACCAATTCATGGTCAAAGCAGAAAGTCAAACACTGTTTGACTTTCATGCTTAAAAAGGAATAACAAGCATGAAAGAAGCTTAAAAAAGGTCCAAGCAAGGAAGATTTGAACTAAAACACTCAGGTATGAAGCCTTAGCTTCAACTTAGAGTAGATTTAGATTAAATGTGTGAGGAATGAAGGTTGAACATGGTGGGTATTTATAGAAAGTCTTGAATTCACAAGATGATTACAAGTGTTTTTGAGCAAATCAAAGCATGATCTTAACCATACACTTGTGGCACATTGTTTAGGATACCATGGTTGCTGTCTTAAAAAAATTTTTGGATGACCGGATATGTTCAAAACGTAAGATATGCGCGTAAACGCAAACTTATGCACTTTTTGAAGCTTTTTGTCCATGTTTGATCAAATAAGCATATTTTCGCATAACGAACCCCTCAAAGCCTATTTCTAAGCTATGTAAAGGATATTTAGGGTATGTTTAGCTTATGATCAAGTTCCGGAATGTTCGTTACTATACAAATCGGCATACTTTTGCAGTTTGTCACAAATAGTCCATACGATCGAATAAACTTGTTTTCGACACAACAAACCCTCCAAAACTTATTTCTAAGTTATATAAAGGTTATTTAAGGCATGTTAATCCTATGTCACTATTCCGGAGTGTTTGTCGTATTAAACTGATTATGTTTACGCATTAGTTTGCGTATAACTTTCTAGAAAGCGATTTAAAGCTTGAAATTGAACAAGAATTGATATGTGTAAATGATACACATATTTATACAAATCCCAAGTATGAAACACAAGATTTCAGTGGTTTTTTATTTGTATGATGGTCGTAGAGGCACAGATGTCACAGCGACGGTTGGGTGATGGTGGCGGTAGGTGAGTGGGTGGTGGTGGTGGTAGCTGGTTTTAGTGAGAGAGCTGAGAAAGTAGGGCTGTGCATACATATATATATATATATATATATATTACTTTTTTAAATAAATGAGACAAGAGAGAGAGAGAGAGGGTAGATGTTTTTTTATTTAATGATCAAAATGTCTCCAAGGAAAAGGACAAAAACCAGGTTTTTTTTTTCTTTTTTTTTTAAATCAGACCTGATTTGAGATTTAGACCAAAATGGCAATAAAAATGAAACCACAGGGACCCAGATACAAAAACTTTGAGATTTGGACTAAAGTTGCAAAACTGACTAAACCACAGGAACCAAAATGACAGTTTACTCAAAAAAAAAAATTACAAATCTTCATCTTAGCTAGGAACCCATGCCAAGACCCCACCATTGGTCCTGGCCCTTTAAATGAGATTCCAATCGATGTGTTCTAGTTCATTTGGTCCATCAATTTCTGTCAAATCGATTTGTTCGATTTTAGCCGGTTGTTTGTCATTCTTCGTCTTCATTGTAGGCTACTTGAGCTCCTTGTCTTCATCAGTCAGTTTTTGTAGATGGTTATGGGCGTTAATCAATGAGTCATAGGGTAGAAAACAAATCTTTTTTTTAATTAGTAATTAAGTGGAAACATATTAGTCGATGAATTGTAGGACGAGGAAAACAGAAGGAGAAAACATATGAATTTTTTGAATTACAATTAATAAGAGGAGATAGTGGTTTAGTAAAAAAACATATTAATCACCTTTATTTTTCCTACAACCAACACCTTTAAGATAGTTAAAATGCATTCAATTTTTTAAACAAACTAATTCATGTGTACATCCAGAAGAAAATGCTATTGTTGCTAGAAATCAAAGGGTTTAATCAAGAACAAATTAACACAGAAACTCGAATCTTGATTATACACGATATTGATATCGTCATACTGTTCTTTACATTGACACATACTAATTACAACACATGAACTGGTGCGTCTAAACAGGACATTTTTAGCATCGAATCAAACGATATTACCCTATGGACTTAATTATATTTAACTCCTACTAATTACAATATATATGTGTGATGATTACTTGCATCATATCTATAGCCATTGACAATTAGTATATGCTCATCTAATCAATGGTGGAAAGTGTTGAGCTTCTCTTTCAACTTTTCGACCTCTATTTTATGATCCCCTTGCACCTATCAAACACAATAAAGCCTTATAATTACTCACAAAATGTTAACTTAACTATAACATTATCAAAAAAATAATATGATAGACATAAAACAATACCTGAAGATGCAAAGTGCTTAATAGTATCCCTTCACTAGAAGATTTGAAGGTAGTTGCATTAATCAAAACAAGTTCATCTTCTTCCTGCTCTAAGCAGTCCAAAACCTTAGACAATAAGTTAATCTTCTTGTTCTTGCTCATTTGATCCACAGAGGATATCAGCTGGATGACAACTTCTTTGTCACCTAAACTGCTCACAGAAGAAACTACCGATGATTTTGATTTTGGGTCTTCAGCACTTTGTGTCCTGATGTCGGAATGTTCTTTCCTTCTATAAGACAACAATTTATCCTTTTTACATCTTAATGTCTCCACTTCCTCTTGTAGTTCGGGTATGTATTTAAGTGCACGCGATACTGTATTCGGGATACTTAACTTTTTCTGTTGCATAAGGGAATCAAGTTAAAACTCTTTTTTATGAGGTCTTAACGAGTCTGCCTCAACAACCTTTTTGGGGCTAAAAGCGGATTCGCTTTAGCCCTTTTGTAAATAAAAAAAATATATTTTTTTAACCTTGAGCCCTAACACATTGGATTATGATTACACACATTATTATACTATGCTAAAAGGCGCAAAATCACATATTTTAGAGTTGGGTGAGTTTTTGTGAAATTTAAAAATACTGATTCTTTGTTCTTCTTGTTAAAACTTGAAAAACTAAATTAAGTTAAAACCTAAAATGTAATCTATTCACATCCAATGTTAAAAATGAAAAAAACACAAATATAAAAAATAGTTTCAACATAAAATTTGGAGGGGTTTAGAGATAAGAGGGTTATGATTGGTGACAAAGAATAAATTGTGATTCAAACCTATTCAATCCCTAAAAAAATGAGGGGCCCTTATATAGGAGCGCCAAGCTTCCGCTCAGGGGCGGATGTATTATGGAACAAGGGGTAGCCTCCGCTACCGCTTGGTCGGAAAATTTTTGACTTTTTTAGTGTAAATTTTGGAAAAACTTGACGTTTTTTCGATTTCGTTACCGCTTATTTATAAAACGTTACCGCTTGGTCGGAATCCTAGATCCGCCACTGCTTCCACTTATTTTTTTACAGTCTAGCCGCCGGCCCCTTAGATCTTAAATTAAAGATCTGAATGTTTAAAATGGTACAAATAAGACTAGTACCTTTTGATCACTTGGAATGGGTAGCAATGAGCGAAGAAATGCATACAACTCATTAACCCTCTTTCGGCGATCTCTTTCACTTGCATTATGATTGAGCTTTTTCACCTCCATCATCTCGTCTCCAGTACCACCATACTTTGCAGTTTCACCAGAAGAATTAGAAAGTTCTGGTGCTAAATCACACTTGAACTGATCATATGTATGAATATCAAGAACTGGATTATATGAGTTTGCTTCATTGCAATCATGTGAAAGATTTTGGGTGATGAAATCATCCAAAGCCCATCCATGGGTTGTTGAAAACATTGAAGGAGATAGTGCTAGCATTTGATCTATATTTCTTTTTGTGCTATTCTAGGAATAATTTTTATTTCTGGATGTTTGATATGATAACGAGGACGGGAGGATAAGGTGGTGTATTTATAAATGGTACAACTATGCATACCCCCTTGTATTAAAAATATGTGTTGAAAAAATATATGTAATAATTAGAAAAAAAAAAAAAGATTTAATTTTCTGTTAAAATAAGCCATATATATAATCAACTTTAAGATCCATGAATCTTTGCACCTTTTTTAATCTCTCTTTTTAAAAGAATACATTAACAGGAAAAAAAATTAATTTTCTGATAAAGTAGTATATAATCCACTTTAAGATCCGTGAATCTTTGTACCGTTTTAACCGCATCTTTCTTTTATTGGATTTAACCTAAAACATTCCATTCGAAGGTGTTTAAAGGTTTGTCTTTATCAATGCACCACCACTTCATTGGTGTTTGCACCTTTTTTAATCTCACTTTCTAAAAGAAAACATTAACACAAATTACAAAGCAAGTAGGGACGGATCTCATCGTATGATTTTACAACTAGGGCTGTAAACGAACCGAACGTTCAGTGAACAGTTCGTGAACCGTTCGGTGGGAAGTTCGGTTATGTTGGTTCGTTTAATAAACGAACGAACATGAACAAGAAATTTTGTTCGATTAGTTAAATGAACGAACATGAACAGAGGCCTCGTTCGTTCGATTATGTTCGTGAACGTTCGGTAAGGTGTTCGTGAACATTCGTTGATTTCGTTCGTTTATATTCGTATGTTTGTGTTTTAATTGAAAATCTTTGTACTTACATATATTTTATGTGTGCCTTTTTATATTATTAAACTTTTATTTATTTTATTACCTTAACAATTAAACTAGGAAACCCTCTTTCACCTTGTTTATGCACCATTTTCCTTTCATTCCTCATTGTTTACATCAACGAATACGATGGACCCCTGCTCCACAATAAGAGATTCAAGTTCGAGTGTTACTCTTTGGGCCATCTATCTTTATCATTCGTCGCGTTCGCCAAATTTATTTGTGTTCGTTTGTGTTCGTGAACCGTTCGTGAACACGCTCATTTCCTTAATGAACGAACACGAACATAAGATCTCGTTCGGTAAGTGTTCATGAACCGTTCGTGAACACATTTATTTCCTTAATTAACGAACACGAACAAGACGTTGTTCATGTTCGTTCGGTTCGTTTACAGCCCTATTTACAACACAATCATCCAAAACCATTGACGGCCCAAAAAGTTTCATTAATCAGGAAGTTCAGTCAAGTCAAAACAATTAAGTTAAATCACAGTTTAATTAAACTACTTTTAACATACTAATAACTTTGCCTATGTCAACAAATTACTTGAAAAAAAAAGTTAAAATTTATTTCACTGTTGTCCAAAGAAATGGATGTAAATAGTGTGGAACCAAGGCCGGCCATTGGCCATTGAAGTAAGGGTTTTAGGCCCCCCAAAAGTTTAAGGACTCTATTTTAGAAAAATAGCTACATAAATATAATATATTAATATATAGAGTTAACTTCTGTTTTTTCTGTTTTCCTCCCTGTAGTTTTGTCACTTTAACAGTTTTGCCTTAATTATTTAAAAACGACCATTTTCCTCATTGATTTTTCGATCTTGTCGTCAATTTACTCCCCGGCTCTAACTCCATCCATATTGTATGTTAACTGGAATGGTATTTTGGTAATTTCAAGTATAACGTAAGGGTACTTGGATCTGGTATGTTAACTTGAAATTACAAAAATACCCTTTCAGTTAACATACAATATGGATGGAGTTAGATCCGAAGAGCAAACTGGCGACAAGATCGAAACATGAAGGAGGAAAATGGTCGTTTTTAAATTATTGGGGCAATACCGTTAAAGTGACCAAACCACAGGGAGCAAAACGGAAGTTAACTCTAATATATAATTTGAGGAACTTGTCAAATAGTGTTGCAGTAGTTTACTGGTAAGATATCCAATCAGCTGTTCTAGAGATTCTAGTTCGAGTCCATGCAGGTATGAAATTAATTATTTTCAGGTTGTTTTTTTAACAAAACCCCATTAGCTCTAAAAAGCCTGATGTTGTCCTGCAAATATCTAATTTCCTTCGTGTTTTAAATGGAGGGTAGCATTAACTCTGAAGGTCGCAATGCTGTGGGCTGTGCTTGAACGCTTGGATTACTAGCTAGTCCTAGACTTTATTGGGGGACGGAGTCAGTGTCAATGAAGAGGTGTACGTGCCTAGTCGTGCAAATGACGAACGCACCACTGGTCAAGAGCTGACGCCGCTCTCTTGATGAGTCCAAGCCAGGACGAAACCAGTGACCCACACAAAGAAGCGGGATGGATTGGCCTGTCACCGGGGACTTGGGGACGCCACACGGGGGCCGAAAAGTAACAAAGACTTTCGCTGCTATACATAACCAAACCTATCCAAAAGGCTGAACTTAGAAGTATTCTAAGTGCCGCACGAGAGTTCAAGAATAACTCCATGACAAGTGGTATCAGAGTCGCGTCGGAGCAAGTTACAAGTACAAAGTGTTTACAAGAAGTTAGGTTATGAATGAGTTATGAGGGGTTATGTAGGGTTATGTGGGGTTATGTGGGGTGAGTGCAAATGATGCCTAACACTCCTGTTTATACTACTTGATCTAGATAGTTCCATATCTAGATCAATCCTTTACAAAGATCTAGCCTTAATACCTAAATATTTCCTACATAAATATCATGATATTTTCTGGGATTCTAGAATGTTCCTTGGCTGATTTTTATAGAAGTATTATGTAGCCCATTCTAGACCCTTCCGAGCTCTTTTAAGGTTGGTCTAGGACTTTCTAAGAGTGCCAAAACATTCCAGTATTGTCTAGGTTGTTCCAGAGACTTCCGTGCAGCCCTAGACGCTACCTTAATATTCCGGAAACTTCCGGAATGTGAAATTTTGAGCTGAAATTTTGCGGGGCGTGACATCCTCCCCCACCTAAATTCGCAACGTCCTCGTTGCGATTTCGGGTTATGGCTCGTTGTGATGAATGTGTGGTTGATCTTGTCTTTAAACCAACCTCCATTTGTATTAATGTTATTGACATACCTTGACGGCCAGCGTCCGTCTCTATCTTCATGGTGTGAACTTGGTTTCCATCTATGATGCAAAATTTGTTTGCGAACGGAATGAGAAAGGCATGTTCCTTTTCAAAGAAATCTTGGCCAAGCACAAAGTTATGGTCTTTCATTGGCACCACGGAAAGGTCGATCTTACCTTTCCATTTGCCGATTGTGATTTTGACGCCGCATGCCATCCCAAGTATTGGCTGGACGTCACTTGTGGTCTTGATCATTGCGTCTTGTTTTGTGACTCGAACACCGAGTCTTATTGCTTCCTCTATTGAAATGAAGTTATGGCTTGCTCCTGTGTCAACTAGTGCCTTAACGGGTCTCCCGTTTACCACCATGTTGACGAGTTGAAGTCCTTCTTCCGGTTTCTTTTTTGATTTTGCGGCTGTGGATCTTTTCTTTCCCTTGTTCGGGAGCTTTTTGATGTTATGTTTTTCTTGTGTTTCGGGAGTTTCTTGCGTATTTAAAGTGTTGAGATGACTTACTTGCATGGACCCCAGACATGCTTTTGTTTGTGCCTTGTTGGCGTCGTTCATTTTTGCTACCAACTCAGCAAAGTTTTTGTGAAGGTTTTGGATCTTGTCGTCTACCTCTCTCCGCAGCGTTGCGATCTCCTCTTGGATCATGGCTTGCATCTCGAGGCGTATGGCGTCGATAGCAATTTTGAGATCTTTTTGAGTCCTTTTAACTCATCTCGCAATGTTCCCAAAGCGTCTAGCTTTTCCAAGGAACGATTGACAAGAGTTCCAAGTTGTGTAACCGATGCTTTGACATTAGTCTTCATTTTGTCTAAGGATCCGGCCAAATCCATAGACACGCTTTCAACTTCTTGTTGATTCTGGTTGTGATTATGTGTCTCTTCTTTACTAGAGAGGATTTTCTTTTTCATTGCTCCCTTCTTGCTTTTCTTTTTCGCCATCCCGATGAACCGACGCGGCTCTGATACCACTTGTCACAGAGTTATTCTTGAACTCTCGTGCGGCACTTAGAATACTTCTAAGTTCAGCCTTTAGGATGGGTTTGGTTATGTATAGTAGCGGAAGTCTTTGTTTGTGAGGATCACAAGTATGATTTTGTAGTGCAATACTACAACAAAGATGGTTATGTATTACTTGAACAAAGTTACAAGTACAAAGTGTTTACAAGAATTTGGGTTATGATTGAGTTATGACGGGTTATGTGGGGTTATGTGGGGTGAGTGCAAATGATGCCTAACACTCCTATTTATACTACTTGGACATGATCTAGATAGTTCCATATCTAGATCAATCCTTTACAAAGATCTAGCCTTAATACCTAGATATTTCCTACATAAATATCATGATATTTTCTGGGATTCTAGAATGTTCCTTGGCTGATTTTTATGGCAGTATTATGTAGCCCATTCTATACCCTTCCGAGCTCCTTTAAGACTGGTCTAGGACCCTCTAAGAGTGCCAAAACGTTCCAGTATTGTCTATGTCACACCCCCAAAATCCACAAGCGGAGTATCACCGCAGGAGGCGTGACTGACCAGGATCCAGCCACCAATCATATTGGACAATGCAATTAAATAAATAAAAGTCCAACCACACAATATAATTGTTGTTCAAAACAAGTTAATCAAATTCAAGTTATCAGCGGAAGCATAATGTTTAAAACCAAAGTATAAGCTCAAAAGTTCAAGTGTTTAACATGGAACTCCTCAGTCCATGACCCACAACGACTCCTGCTCCCATGCAAACTCCAGCTAAGCATCTAACGACCTGCAAGGCATGTAACAACGAGTCAATAACAAAGTTGAGCGAGTTCACAGTTGGTTGTCCATTTTAAAGTTGTTCCAAAAATCCATAAGTTCTTTCGAAAACCACGAGTTAATCAATAATCCAAAAGCGGAGTATCACCGCACGAGGCGTGACTGACCAGGATCCAGCCACCAATCATATTGAACAATGCAATTAAATAAATAAAAGTCCAACCACACAATATAATCGGTGTTCAAAACAAGTTAATCAAATTCAAGTTATCAGCGGAAGGATAATGTTTAAAACCAAAGTATAAGTTCAAAAGTTCAAGTGTTTAACATGGAACTCCTCAGTCCATGACCCACAACGACTCCTGCTCCCATGCAAACTCCAGCTAAGCATCTAACGACCTGCAAGGTATGTAACAACGAGTCAACAACAAAGTTAAGCGAGTTCACAGTTGGTTGTCCATTTTAAAGTTGTTCCAAAAATCCATAAGTTCTTTCGAAAACCATGAGTTAACCAATTTCGTGTTTCCCAAACCATAACCAGTGCGGGCTACCCCATGTTAACCCCTAGACCCAATACTATATCGACAACTGACTGGAGTCATGTTTATATGCCCTAAGTCAATGTCTATCATCATTGACTAACTGCCCAGATCCATTAGTCCACTCCCGTCCTCTGCGGCACGGTGTGAGGCTTATCAAACCTAATAGCGCAATTTAACTAATGACCCGCTCGCCGTTGGCCCGACGATTAAGTCGATATAAAAATGAGGGACTTCGTGATAGAGTTTTGTCTAGTAAGTTATATGTTGTCATCCTTTCTACGGAGGATGGAGGTACGTAATCTACCCAAGGAGAATACGCAGGTTTAGTGTTGTCATCCTTCCCATGGAGGATGGAGGTACATATTCTACCCAAGGAGAATATGCAGGTTCCGTTTTAGTTTCTCAACCCATTCCGAAACCACCGGGAATCCCATGCCTTATAGAAAGTGTTAACTCACCTTGGTTTGCATGGTTTGTTAAGTTACTTGTTCACAGTTAATCAGTCAAAGCCTATGGTATTCATACATACGTAATCAGTTTACATTCACCAGGTTCACGTATAATATACAATCATAGTGTGCATTCGAACATCTTAACAGTTATTCAAGTTCATACAACCCCACAATTCTCATGCATGATTCACAATAGAAATCAATAGTTAAGTGTGCTATCCAAATCAACTCAGGTTACCACAGTCATAACTAACAGACAGTAATAGTCAGTAACAGACAGTAATAGTCAGTAACAGACAGTAACAGAGTCATACATTACCATGCACATTCCAGACCATAGTCTGTTGATGTGGTGACATTCAGGGCGACGAAACCTTAAAGTCTTTCGTCGATCCATTGGGTGACGAAACAACATGGTGTTTCGTCGACATAAGATGGCGAAACTCCCAAGAGTTTCGTCGACAGTACAAGTGGCGAAACTCCCAAGAGTTTCGTCGACAATGATGACAGTTTCATACATTAGCCTTAACTACTCCCGTAATTCCCATAAACACTTCCCAATTTCCCAAAACGGATCAAACAAGCAACCCTAGACATGAACCCTAGATCACCAGATCATCATCAAACACATATCCATATCACCGATTCCTTAACTATACATAAACAACTGATAACATACAATGTAAACATCAAACAAGTAACATCAATTCTGGGCAGTGAATGATGGATGAATATAGTCACAACATCAGATCTAGTCCAACAGATTAGCAACAGAATATCAAACCCTAATTGATACATATGAGAGCACAACTTCTATCATTACACAGAACAATCAAATAATGTGACAAGCAGGTCTTATCGTATAAACGCGTAATAACCAGTTACGAGATGAAACTAAGAATTCGAGAAAGGTGATGATTGCCGTCGGGTGCAAAGGAGAGGAAAAGAGTGTTAGGGTTTTCGTCGATTAGTGATCTTACGTGATGTTATAAGATTCATATAACTGGTTCACAACTGGGCCTCACCTGGGCTTCAGGCCCATATGGCAAAACATCTATGTTTCGTCGTGATACCAATGACGAAACACCCAAGTTTCGTCTTGTGAGGGATGTGGCGAAACATCCATGTTTCATTGAGTGAGGGGTACAAGTTATAAGTTTCATCATACATGAAAAATACACCACATATATCAAATAGTCGACAGTTTATTATTTAACCCAACTATAACATAATACACCCAACATCTAGCAAACACGAACAAATTACAGTGCACAAGTTACAATGCAACGAATCACAAAAACACAATATGAAACAGGTGACGTGTCAGGAAGGACCTTGAAAAATCAAGTTGTCACATCATCCCCAACTTGAAAGAAATTTCGTCCCAAAATTTAGCACATAGTTACTGAGGAAGCTAGTTAGGTTGCGTGTTTTCCTGGGGTGTCACATCATCCCCCCGTTGGTTTGGAATTTCGTCCCGAAGTTCCGCAGTAGCTTCAGCCTCAGTAGTGGTTTCTCTTTTCTCGAACAACTGGGGATACTTGTGTATCATTTGGTCTTCCCGTTTCCAGGTAAACTCTGGGCCACGACGGGAGTTCCAACGAACTCGAATAATGGGTATTCTGGTACGCTTGAGAACCTTAACATCTCGGTCAGTAATCTCTACTGGTTCCTCGACGAATCGTAACTGATCGTTGATGGTGAGCTCCTTGAGAGGAACTAGAGGGTCTCATCTGACAGACACTTCTTCTGATTTGACACATGGAATACGTTGTGAACTCCGCTGAGTTCTTCGGGTAGGTTCAGTCTATAAGCCACTTTCCTGATTTTCTCAGTGATTTCGAAAGGTCTGACATAATGCGGGTTGAGTTTGCCTTGTTTTCCAAAACGGACTACACCTTTCCAAGGTGAGACTTTAAGTAGCACTCGATCTCCAACCTGAAACTTGAGTGATTTCCTGCGCTTATCAGCGTAGCTTTTCTGACGGTCACGAGCTGCCGCCATTCGTTGTCGTATCTGAGCAATCTTTTCTGTTGTGTCTACGACGAGTTCTGGGCCAGTGATTTGGCTGTCGCCAACCTATGTCCAACAAAGAGGTGATCGGCACTTCCGCCCGTACAATGCCTCGAACGGAGCAGCTTGGATGCTGGTGTGGTAACTGTTGTTATACGAAAACTCCACCAGAGGTAGATGTCGTTCCCAGCCGTTACCAAAGTCGATTACACATGCTCGAAACATGTCTTCAAGGGTTTGGATGGTGCACTCAGACTGCCCATCCGTCTGCGGATGATATGCTGTACTCATGTCTAGACGAGAACCAAAGGATTTGTGCATCGCTTGCCACAACTCAGAGGTAAAACACGCGCCACGATCAGATATGATAGAGGTTGGCACCCCATGCCTCGCAACTACTTCCTTCAGGTAGACATCTGCTAGAGTAGAGAACTTACCCATTTCTTTAATAGCCAAGAAATGTGTAGACTTTGTCAGTCGATCCACTATCACCCAAATGGTATCGTTTCCTCGTTGAGATCTAGGTAGGCCAGTAACGAAGTCCATGGAAATTTGCTCCCATTTCCATGTCGGGATCTCTGGTTGTTGAAGTAGGCCTGATGGTTTCTGGTATTCAACCTTGACTCTCGCACAAGTCAAGCATTTACTAACATAGGTCGCTATGTTATCTTTCATGTGGGGCCACCAGTATGTAGTCTTGAGATCGTGGTACATCTTATCCGAACCAGGATGTACTGAGTAACGAGACTTATGCGCTTCATCCATTACAAGCTCACGTAAATTACCATAAAATGGAACCCAGATGCGCCCTGTCACGTAGTAAGCGCCGTCTTCCTTTTGTTCTAACCGTTTCTTCGATCCTCGCAGGGACTCAGCCCTGATGTTTTCTGCTTTCAATGCTTCGACCTGAGCATCACGAATTTGAGTGGGAAGACTAGAGTGGATGGTAAGCTGTAACGCACGCACGCGCTTAGGTTTAATCTCCTTTTGACTGAGGGCATCGGCCACAACATTGGCTTTGCCCAGATGGTACTTGATCGCGCATTCGTAATCATTTAGAAGTTCGACCCACCGACGCAGTCGCATGTTCAACTCCTTCTATTCGAAGATATGTTGGAGACTCCTATGATCGGTGTAAATGGTGCACTTGGTACCGTACAGGTAATGCCTCCATATCTTGAGTGCGAAAACAACATCTCCCAGCTCCAGCTCGTGGGTATTGTAGTTCCTTTCGTGAACCTTAAGTTGGCGTGATGCATAAGCAATGACTTTCTCATGTTGCATCAACGCACAACCAAGTCCTTGGATTGACGCGTCGCAATAAACCACGAAATCGTCTGTGCCTTCAGGTAACAAGAGAATAGGTGCGCTACAAAGTCTCTTCTTTAAGTGCTGAAACGCGGATTCCTGTGCATAACCCCAATGATAGGTGACACCCTTCTGAGTTAGTGAAGTGAGAGGTTGCGCAATCTTTGAGAAATCCTTGATAAACCTTCTGTAGTAACCCGCCAAACCCAAGAATTGGCGGATTTCAGTTGGTGTACGGGGTGCATGCCAACTCTTGATTGAGTCCACCTTGGATGGATCCACATGAATCCCATCCTCGTTTACCATGTGGCCTAGGAAATGGACTTCATGAAGCCAAAAGTCGCATTTCGAAAACTTAGCATAAAGCTGCTCTGCTCGAAGAAGTTCCAGAATAAGTCGCAGATGATGCTCGTGTTCCTCCTGACTCTTGGAATAGATCAGGATGTCGTCGATGAAAACAATAACGAACATATCTAGGTAAGGTTTGCACACTCGGTTCATGAGATCCATGAAGACAGCATGTGCATTTGTCAACCCGAAAGGCATGACTAAAAACTCATAGTGCCCGTAACGAGTTCTGAATGCTGTCTTGGAGATGTCCTCGTCTCTGACTCTCAGTTGATGATAGCCCGATCTCAGATCAATCTTAGAGTAGAAGCTCGACCCTTGCAACTGGTCGAACAAGTCGTCAATAGGCGGAAGAGGATAACGATTCTTCACAGTCACCTTGTTGAGTTCGCGATAGTCAATACACATTCGGAAGGTACCGTCTTTCTTCTTCACAAACAAGACTGGAGCTCCCCAGGGCGAAGAGCTAGGCCAAATGAAACCCTTGTCCAAGAGTTCTTGTAGTTGTGCGGACAGTTCTTCTAGTTCTGATGGAGCTAAACGATAAGGTGCACGAGCTATGGGCACTGCTCCAGGAGTTAGCTCGATTTGAAGCTCGACTTGACGATGAGGCGGAAGACCAGGTAATTCTTCAGGAAATACCTCAGGAAAGTCGCGTACAATAGGAATGTCTTCTATCTTCTTCTCTTTCGTTGAGGTGTCAGTAACAAGGGCTAGAATAGCTGTGTGGCCCTTTCGTAAGCACTTCTAAGCCTTAAGGAAAGAGATGATGCTCACCACAGCACCACTCTTATCACCACGAATCACAAGAGGTTCTTCACCAGAACGAGGGATGCAGACGATTTTCTCCTTGCAAAGGATCTCTGCTCGATGTTGAGATAACCAATCTATCCCAATGACGACGTCGAAGCTACCAAGAACAATTGGGATAAGGTTGATAGAGAAGGTCTGACCAGCTAGAACGAGATTACAACTCTTAACTACGTGAGTGGCCTCGAGACTTTTACCATTTGCTAGTTCTACAATGTGCTTGGTGTTCAAAAGTGTTGGGGTACGTTTAAGCATCTAACTAACTTTTAAGGACACGTAACTAGTATCCGCACCCGAATCAAATAAAACTGAAACAAAGAAATCATCCAGTAGGAACTTACCCATCACAACGTTGGGATCATTCCTCGCATCACCCAGACTAATCACGAAAGCACGTCCCCTGGCACCATTACCATCATTGTTTCCCCCATTGCTTCTATTTCCCTGATTGTTGTTGTTGTTCTGATTCTGGTTCAGCTGTGGACAGTTTCTCTTGAAGTCACCTTCAGCACCACACTGAAAACACCCTTTATTACCTTGTTGTTGCTGGTTCTGTGGAGCTTGTGGCTGCTGTTGACGATTCTGATTCGTAGGATATGGGCTCCTGCAATCCTTTGCTGCGTGACCAAGCTTGTTACATCTATGACAACGACCCTTGTTGCACGGCCCGCTGTGGTGTAAGTTACATCGATTGCACTTATGGTGGTTTCCCTTGTACCCACCCTGTCCCTGATTCCCAGAAGACTCCTGACCGGGGCTCTTGTAGTCGTCAGTCCTTCGCTACTGAGACTGAGACTGAACAGTAGCAGAAACCTTGCATGAATTTCCACCCCATTTGCGCTTGTTGTCGCTAGGAGCATCAAAAGTAGTGGCGCTAATACGCTTAGGCAGCTTGTTCTACTCAACTGCCTGATCAGTGAGACGATGAGATAGTCGTATGACTTGCTGGATCGTAGGGAGGTTAGCTGCAGTCACATGGCTCTGAATCTCTGGCACTAAACCCTTGAGGTACAGCTCGATACGTTTGATAGGAGGATCCACCATAGTAGGACACAATACAGCCAATTCATTCGATCTCTTCGTATACGCCTCGATTTCAGACCCCGTCATCTTCAAGTTGTAAAACTCCACCTCTAGCTTGTGAATGTCGTCGCGATGACAGTACTCCTCTTTGATCAGATCTTTGAAGTCGTTCCATGGGGTGGCATTAGCAACTGCCAACCCTAACATTTGAACCTGTGCGTTCCACCAAGTTAACGCACCGCCTTCAAGTGTTCCAATAGCAAATTTCACCCTACGAGCCTTAGGGCATTCACACATCTCAAAAACGGATTCGATCTTCTCGAACCAGTGTAGAAGACGTACAGCTCCTTCTGTACCACCGAAGGTACTAGGTCGACAGTCCATAAAAGTCTTGAACGTACACACGGGAGGTTGAGCATGCTGACCTGTCGCGCGAGAAAGAAAAGACAAGGTTAAGCACAAGAGTTGGTTCGCGAGAGTAGGATCTAACATCCTAAGATACGTCGGAAAGGCAGGTTATACCTCCTGCAGGGGCTGCTGCGAGTGCCTCAGCAACTCGTTCATTGATTAGAGCCATCAACTGGGCTTGAGTCAAGTTCAGATGTCCATTCATGATCTTCATATCAAAGGAAACACAAGTGAGAGAAGTGTCGCGAAAGTACAAAAGTATAGGATGGCAGAAGAGAGTAAGCACACAGGGTTTTCAAACAATAGTCGTTACGTTGACTAAGCATACCATGAACAATGCGTCATGCAAACTAATGGACAGGCAATATAAATATAAACCGTATCACCTATAGTGTTGAGTCTTGCAAATGGAGCGAAGCGTCGTTGTGGATCGTTGAGCACTGTACCGGTTATAGTCTCGTTTTGTTAAAAAGCTTTTCCCCTTTTTAAAACCGAGTTCGCTATAACCAATGGCTCTGATACTAATCTGTCACACCCCCAAAATCCACAAGCGGATAGGATGCGTGACTAACCAGGATCTAGCCACCAATCATATTGAACAATGCAATCAAATAAATAAAAGTCCAACCACACAATATAATCGGTGTTCAAAATAAGTTAATCAAATTCAAGTTATCAGCGGAAGCATAATGTTTAAAACCAAAGTATAAGTTCAAAAGTTCAAGTGTTTAACATGGAACTCCTCAGTCCATGACCCACAACGACTCCTGCTCCCATGCAAACTCCAGCTAAGCATCTAACGGCCTACAAGGCATGTAACAATGAGTCAACAACAAAGTTGAGCGAGTTCACAGTTGGTTGTCCATTTTAAAGTTGTTCCAAAAATCCATAAGTTCTTTCGAAAACCATGAGTTAACCAATTCCGTGTTTCCCAAACCATAACCAGTGGGGGCTACCCCATGTTAACCTCTAGACCCAATACCATATCGACAACTGACTAGAGTCATGTTTATGTGCCCTACGTCAATGTCTATCATCATTGACTAAGTGCCCAGATCCATTAGTCCACTCCCGTCCTCTGCAGCATGGTGTGAGGCGTGTCAAACCTAATAGCACTATTTAATTACTGACCCGCTCGCCGTTGGCCCGACAATTAAGTCGATATAAAAATGAGGGACTTCATGATAAAGTTTTGTCTAGTAAGTTATATGTTGTCATCCTTCCTATGGAGGATGGAGGTACGTAATCTACCGAAGGAGAATACGCAGGTTTAATGTAGCCATCCTTCCCATGGAGGATGGAGGTACATATTCTACCCAAGGAGAATATGCAGGTTTCGTTTTAGTTTCTCAACCAATTCCCAAACCACCGGGAATCCCATGCCTTATAGAAAGTGTGAACTCACCTTGGTTTGCTCGGTTTGTTAAGTTACTTGTTCACAGTTAACCAGTCAAAGCCTATAGTATTCATACATACGTAATCAGTTTACATTCACCAGGATCACGTATAATATACAATCACAGTGTGCATTCGAACATCTTAACAGTTTTTCAACTTCATACAACCCCACAATTCTCTTGCATGATTCACAATAGAAATTAATAGTTAAGTGTGCTATCGAAATCAACTCAGGTTTCCACAGTCATAACTAACATACAGTAACAGTCAGTAACAGACAACAACAGACAGTAACAGATAGTAACAAAGTCATACATTACCATGAACATTCTAGACCACAGTCTGTTGATGTGGTGACATTCATGGTGACGAAACCTTAAAGTCTTTCGTCGATCCATTGGGTGACGAAACAACATGGTGTTTCGTCGACATAAGATGGCAAAACTCCCAAGAGTTTCGTCGATAGTACAAGTGGCGAAACTCCCAAGAGTTTCGTGGACAATGATGACAGTTTCATTCATTAGCCTTAAATACTCCCGTAATTCCCGTAAACACTTCCCAATTTCCCAAAACGGATCAAACAAGCAACCCTAGACATGAACCCTAGATCACCAGATCATCATCAAACACATATCCATATCACCGATTCCTTAACTATACATAAACAACTGATAACATACAATGTAAACATCAAACAGAAAACATCAATTCTGGGCAGTGAATCATGGATGAATACAATCACAACATCAGATCTAGTCCAATAGATTAGCAACAGAATATCAAACCTTAAATGATACATATGAGAGCACAGCTACTATCATTACACAGAACAATCAAATAATGTGACAAGCAGGTCTAATCTTATAAACGCGCACTAACCGGTTACGAGATGAAACTAAGAATTCGAGAAAGGTGATGATCGCCGTCGGGTGCAAAGGAGAGGAAAAGAGTGTTAGGGTTTTCGCCGATTAGTGATCTTACGTGATGTTATAAGATTCATATAACTGGTTCACAACTGGGCCTCACCTGAGCTTCAAGCCCATATGGCGAAACATCTACGTTTCGTTATGATACCAATGACTGAGGGGCACAAGTTATAAGTTTCATCATACATGAATACATACATGAATAATACACCACATATATCAAACAGTCCACAGTTGATTATTTAACCCAACTATAACACAATACACCAAACATCTTGCAAACATGAACAAATTACAGTGCACAATTTACAATGCAACGAATCACAAAAACGCAATATGAAACAGGTGACGTGTCAGGAAGGACCTTGAAAACTCGAGTTGTCACAGTCTAGGCTGTTCCGGAGACTTTCGGGCAGCCCTAGACGCTTCCTTAGTATTCCGGAAACTTCCGGAATGCTGAAATTTTGAGCTGAAATTTTGCGGGGCGTGATTGTCATCGACCGAAATATGGGTTTCCAACGTTTGTAATTGTTGGAATGCATGGTCGAGTTGCACACCCAATCCGGTGACCGCTGCCTCGGTGTCACCAATGCGCTTGTCATATGTTGCCTCTCGTTCTTTCTTAGTCGTGCGCCTTTCATTGCCTATTGTTTCAGTTGCCATCCCGAATGAATCATCCCGCTCTGATACCACTTGTCACTGAGTAAATATCTAACTCACGTGTAGCGACTTAGACTTGATCTAAGTTAAGCTTTTGTACCCAACAATTATAAGGTTTTGTGGGAATCAATTTGTTAGTGCACGATGTCTAAAGCCTACGTCTTAGTCTTAGTCATGCTTGTATAGGGTCTAGGGATCAAATATGTCAGTAATGTATAGTGTAGGGGGCTGAATGTAAAAGTTATAGTTTAAGGAAGTGATTCCGCTTGAAATGACATGTTGTCATTTCAAGCGAAATCCGGAAGTTGTGATTCCGCTCGAAATGACAGCATGTCATTTCAAGCGAAATCAGAACAGTATAAATATGTGTGTCTGTTTCTCATTTGGTACCGATCGTCAAGTTGTATACCGAAGTGCTGCCAAATTTTCTGTGATCAATTAATGAGAAACAGTGTTTAAAGTGATATTCTGTCTATTTCTACTCCATTCTCTTTGATTCAAACTGTTTATGTGATTCCGCCACATAAACAGTGCTATTTTGACTCTGATTGACTCATTAGATCGTCAATATCGATCCTACAATTGGTATCAGAGCAACTTATGAGCTAAAATACCTGAATCAGAGCTTTTTACCTACACTTTTTGGATTTCTGGACATTTCCACGGGCAAAATGGACAGAGTTTTTGATATATTGTGTAAAAGTGACATTTAACAAACCCTTGAAAGTATCAGCTTAAAATTCGGCTTAAAAGTGGTAAAAAATGGCCTAAAACCTGATTCCGCTTGAACAAAGGTTGTTGTGATTCCACTTGTATTTCGAGCGAAATCAATTTTTCTGGTTGTAAATTTGTTATTCCGCTTGAGCATTTGAAGCGGAATCAGTGATTCCGCTCGAATTCTGTGGTTCCGCTTGAAGTGTTCATCTGATTCCGCCTGAAAGTGTGATTCCGCTTGAATCACAACTTTGATTTCGCTTGTAGTTTAAAATCTGATTTCGCTTGAGAAGTTAAACTGTGATTTCGCTTGAACTTTAAAATTTAGATTTCGCTTGAAAAACATTTTAAGTTCGAAAATCATGGTTTGAGGGTTAAAGTCCATTTCGTTCGTGATATCTCGTTGGAAGTTCAGTTTGTGTAGAACGTATTTTTAGTAAAGTCACCTGTTTTTCAAAAAGTTGAAAAGTTTTCAGTAATTGTCATCTAAAATGGAAAATCAAGATTTCTACAACTTCTTCGCGGGCAGTGGTATGACAGCAGGACAGAGTCCAGCGAGTATCGTTCAAAATGTCAACATGGAAAACGAATTGGGAACGATGCAAAAGCCTCCAAAGTTAATGAACCTGGATGAATATGCAGGATGGTCAGGCAGATTTAAGAACTGGGTTCAGGCTAACCATTTCGAATGCTGGATGAAGATAGAGAAAAAGTACGTTCCACCAGTTGATGGTTTAGGTATGGAGAAGGGTATTGGAAGTCTGACAGAGACAGAACAGAATGATTTCAAAGCCGAGAAAAAGATGATTAGTATCCTCCAGCAGGCTATTAAAGAGGATATTTTAGTGCTGTTGCAATATGAAGACAATGCTCAATCTATGTGGCAGTCATTGCAGATAAAGTTTCAAGGTAGTGTGTCAATGATCAAGAGCAAGAAGGCTTTGATCAAGAAGGAGTTTGATATTTTTACCGGCATGAAGGGTGAAACTACAAGGCAACTGATCGAAAGATATTGCCATTTAGTACTTGAGATGAAGAGATTAGAAATCAAAAAGACCAATGAAGAATGGATTGATAAGTTGTCTGATGCATTACCATATGACGAGTGGGGCACTTATCTGATGATGCTGAAGAACAATTCTGACTTTGTGAATCTGAATCTCAGCTCATTCATAGAAAAGATTGAAGCTCATGAGTTGGAGTTGCTGAAGATCAAAAAGATGAACTCAGCGAATGTTCAACAAGATGTATCTTTGTACTACAAAGGCAATACTCCTGTTACAACAAACCAGAGTCCGAAGATACAAACTGGTTTCAGTGCTGACACAACTTCAAGTGCTTCGTCAAACAGTCCACAAACAAACAAGTCTTCGCCATTTGCCAGTTACGAGCCAAACGTCAGAGCTAGTGAACAGACGTCACCTCAAAGCTCAACGAGTTCAAACACTCAGGCGTATGTTTCTGGGATCCAATGCAACATCGCAGTCACTATCAAGAATGGGAATGAGTTCACTGAATCAGCTGCGAAACAACATATTGCATTGTTGGCTTCTGTGTTAGAGTCGTATGAATCTCTGGTAGCGGGTAAGATCGGGAATCCGGACATGACCAAAGAGTATTACGATCAAATAGACCCGGAGGAGCTTGAGTTGATAGACATTAAATGGGGCATGGCAAGTCTTGTGAGGAGAGCACAACGCTTTATGGAGATCACTGGCAGAAACAGCCTTTCTGGACCTGATCAGAAGCTAGGTTTCGACAAGTCTAAAGTAACTTGCTTCAAGTGCAAAGAGAGAGGCGACTTCAAAAGAGAATGCCCAAACAGAGAAGTGAATAATCATCAGAACCCGTTCACGAATGATTATTACAGACAGGCAATCTACCACCGACCGAATCAGCAACCTGTTGTCCAAAGGCCACAACTCGAGAACAAACCAGAGAAAGCTCTCATTATGAACCAGGATGACGAAAAAGTAGCCGAGGGATTCAGCTGGGATAAATACATCCCTGGTAGTGATGGACAGGCTATGATGGTTGAGATAATTGAAGAGCCTGAAAATGTGGTTGAACCGGAAGTGGTTTTTGATGATGTTACTGTGGACAGTGTGACTGATATTGAGGAGTTAGCTGCAGAAGTTTACTACTACCAGTCTGAGCAGGAGGTATTAGCAAGTTCATTGAAATCTATCATGCTTCCTAAAATTTTTGAATCTTTTGCAGGTTTCTTTGAAGAACCGACGACTGGATTGTGTCCACGATATGAGGAGAAGAAAGAGTCTGTCGAAGAAATGATCGATGTGACAAAAGAAATGACCAAAGACACTTTGAAGGAAATTGTTGACAGGGCTCTCATGGCGAAACTGAAAGAGGTAGACACAGAACTTGTGAAACCCGAGTCTGTCGATACCGATTCAGTTCAAAAGGAGTCGGATCAGGAGTCAGGAATTGAGGAGGTCAAATCTGAGAAAGTGTCTGAGTCAGAGTCGAAAGATGTCGGTAAACAGAAAGTGAAAACTGCTCATGAAGCAGAGGTTATTGAGAAAGTGATTTCAATGTCTGAAACCCCATGCCAAAAGTGTTTAAAACCTTGCATGGAGTGTCTTGAAAAGGACGCTAAGTTTCAGGAATTGAAACAACACGCTGACATGTTAAAATTTGATCTTGGACAAGTCAAAGAGGCATATGATACACTAGCCAGATCAGTTAAAATGATTCAAAAAGAAAGTGTCGAAAATGATAAAGCTACAAAACTAGCAAAAGCAACACTTTTTGATAAACAAGTGGAAGTTAATTTTCATCTTGACACTATCGCATCACTAAAGAAGGAGTTAGAATTAACTAAAATTGAAAATGAGCGAATTGATAAGAAATTGATGAGCTATGTTGCATCATCCTATGTCCTTGAGCAGATTGTTCCACAACAGCCCAGTGCAACACCGGTCTTTAACAGCGTTCCACCCCCAATGTGGAATCATTATACTCAAAAGTATCCAGATGGGGTGGAAGCTGCATTGAACCTCAAGCTGAGGACAATTGAGGAAGAGTTGCCAGAGAGCATTGACGTTACATTCTCTGCATCCGACACAGACAACGAGTCACAGGTCATCAAGACTGTTGTCGACTAGGTGTTAGATGAAGAGAGTGATAACTCTGAGGTTGAAGTCATGAAATCTCATTCTGAGAAGTCTGTATGTGATTCTGAATACGAGGGTAACTTTTTAGATCGTTTCATACCGAAATCAGACAAGAGTGCGAATGATGATCCGATCATGGTGGTTTACACTATGTTTGGAACTGACAAGCTTTACTCTGATTTCGAGTATCCGCTTCAGAACGCAAAGATTGAAAATGTTGAGAAAGTTTTCAAACTGGTTGAAATTGACATTTCTGAAGTTAACAACAAAGATTTCTTTTCGAAACCGAAAAAGTCATTTGTTACGTCACGTTCTAACAACTCGCGTAAAAAGGAGTGGGAAGGGAATGGTAACAACAAGAAAAATGGTAACAACAAGAAAAATGGTAACAACTTTAAAAACAAAGGAATTGGTTTTGAGAAAAAGATGGCTAAGAAGGTTGTTAAGCCAAAAGATAAAATGAATGATATCTTTGTTGTTGGACCAAGTGTGGATGATGAGAAAGAATACATCTTTAGTTAGAAAGTCGTTGACGATTTCAATGCGGCAAAGAAACTGAAAGAGGAATCATTTAAATCAACTTTTATCGAGTATGACAAAAGAGTTTGCTATCGCTGCAATGAAATCGAGCATATGGCAAAACAATGCAAGAAAGTTTTCGAAAAACCTGTCGTTGTAAAACATGTTGTTCAAAAACCTTGACCTAAGTCACCAATTAACAAAAGGGTAAAAAACCAATGGTTTCACCAATTCGTATCTTGAAGAGGGGTGAATCTTTGAAGTCAGAAGATAAGCCGAAATCGATGTTTGAGATTGGCGAATCTTCAAAGTCTCAAAAGACTTCAAAGATTTATCCAAAAACAAAAATTTTTTAAAATCAATCATGGGTTGCGAAATCAAAACCATCGGTCGAGGAGAAAAAGATGGAAAACATTTTGAAAAATGAAACAAAGGTTTTGAAAGATGATGTAGTTGAGTTTGAATATGAACTTGATAAGTTTCTTGCAGAGTTTCCACCAATCAAAAATGAATTAAAACCAAAAGTAAAAGCTGATGTTCCGAATGTCACGTTTTTACTTTCCAAAGATTGATGTACCATGTGATTTAGTGTTTGGAAGTGTGTCACCAATCAAGAATTCTTGGGTATCATTGTTTAAATGAGTTGATTTAATGTTTGCAGGGGCTGCCCAGGTCAATCATTTCAAAATGGATCATGGACAGTGGGGCCTCTAGACATATGACGGGGATGCTTGCACTACTTTACGACGTAAAATCAATCAATGGAGGCTACGTGGGTTTTGCAGGAAATCAGGGTGGCTGGATTGTAGGCCAAGGAACCCTGACAAATGGGATCATTTCATTTGAGAAAGTTAACTACATCATAGAATTAGAAAACAACTTGCTTAGTATTCTCAAATCTGTGATAAATTGTTTGCTGTACATTTCACGAAAAACGAATGTTTGGTTTTGAAACCTGGGTTTAAAATCCCTGATGATATGGTGTTGTTGCGCGCTCCACGAGAGAACGACTTGTATATTCTTGATATGAGTGTCGCAACACCAACAAATCATCGAAAACAATGTTTTGTGTCAAAAACGAAAGCAACAGAAAAAGAATCTATTATGTGGCATCGAAAGATGGGCCACATCCATGTTAGAAAAATGAATTTTCTGGTGCATAACGATTTAGTCGAAGGTGTAAATTTAAAGAATTTTCATTTGTCTGATGATTGTGTAACTTGTAAGAAGGGAAAGCAAACTCGGAAGTCACACCCACAGAAGTTACTGAATTCGATTAGAGTACCGCTTGAGAGACTCCATGTGGATCTCTTCGGGCCGGTCAATGTGAAGAGCATCAGTGGAGATTTATACTGCTTGGTAGTCACTGATAATTATACAAGGTTTTCGTGGGTAGTGTGCTTGGAAAGAAAAGATCAGACGTTTGAGTTGCTGATGGTTCTGTTCAAAAACATGGAGACGCTGTATAAGCTGCCTATCCGAAGAATACGTAGTGACAATGGAACGGAATTCAAGAATAACAAGATGCTCGAGTTCTGCAATGAAAAGGGGATTCTTCATGAACTCAGCGCGCCATATACACCACAACAGAACGGCGTTGCTGAAAGAAAGAATCGGACCTTAATAGAAACTGCTCGAACGATGTTAGCCGATTCCAAGTTACCAATTTTCTTCTGGAGCGAAGCAGTGGCTGCAGCTTGTTACACTTTGAACTGTGTGCTTACCGTCAAGAAGTACAAGAAAACAAGTTTTGAGTTGCTACACCGTTACAAGCCAAATCTAGAGTTTCTGGAGCCGTTTGGGTCTCCATGTACTTTTATTGATGAAAATGGTAAATTCGGTGCTTAGTCGAATGATGGTTTCTTTGTAGGTTACGTGAGCCCGTTGAAGAGGGTGTTCATACCTTGCCTGGGAAAAGTAATACAAGTTCAGCATGTGGATTGTCAGAAGCACACTGCTTCACCACAACTTCCCGGACAAAGATTCCTGTTCGATTATGACAAACTCTGGGAGTCGTTTCACCTTCCGACCGAGCCAACTATTGAAGAACTTGTTCTGCTATATCAAAAACAACAATCTAGTTCACAAGATCAAGTGCCAAGGCCTTTGGTAGTTTCACAACCTGTGGTGGATACAAGCATTTCTACAGGAGGCACGAATGATCACGAAGCCGGTCCAAGTGGAACAGCTCACGAACCACCAGAGGAACCAGCTCCAACGTTTGACAACTCTCATGACTCAGAAGAGGAATCCGCTCTGAATTTTGATGAGGAACCAAACGTTACTATAACGGAAGCTGAGGATCACACCGGTGATCTTGACATAACGAGCTTGCAATCGGAAGTTGACGTACCTGACACCGTCATGCCTCGAACCTTGTCTTATCATCCTTCAGAGCATATTATCGGTGACATACAAAGTTGTGTTAAAATGAGAGATCAAATCAATAGAGCTCTTACATGTTTTTATTCTTCTATTGCACATTTACAGGAAGAATTCTCACTGAAATGTTATATTTCGCAGATCGAGCCCAGAACATATAAAGAAGCGTTGACTGAAGACAGCTGGGTGAATGCTATGCAGGAGGAGCTGCAGCAATTCGAGAAATTGGGTGTTTGGAGATTAGTAGATCTGCCGGAGAATCAAAAGTTGATCAAAATGAAGTGAGTATTCAAGTGTAATAGGGACGATAGAGGAGTCGTGGTTCGGAACAAAGCACGATTAGTGGTACAAGGCTTTAGTCAGCAAGAAGGCATCGACTATGATGAGGTTTATGCGCTTGTTGCGAGACTTGAGGCTATTCGGATCTTCCTGGCGTTTGCGTCATGGAAAGACTTCAAAGTGTACCAGCTGGATGTTAAATCTGCCTTCCTGTACGGAAAGATTAAAGAAGAGGTGTATGTGGGACAACCACCGGGGTTCACTGATCCACTACACAAGAACAAGGTCTATCTGCTGGATAAGGCGCTCTACGGACTTCACCAGGCCCCGAGAGCCTGGTACGAGACGTTTTCCCAACATCTGCTGGCCAACGGGTTCACCAGAGGGACAGTCGATAGCACATTGTTCACAAAGGAAGTTGCATGTCATCTTCTAATTGTGCATATCTACGTAGACGATATCATCTTTGGTTCGACCAACGACGAGTTATGCAAAGAGTTCAAGAAGGTAATGAAGAAGAAGTTCGAAATGAGTTCGATGGGGGAGATGAAGTTCTTCCTCGGGCTGCAGGTGGAGCAGATGCCCGATGGAATCTTCATTCACCAAACAAAATATGTGAAGGACGTGCTTGAAAAGTTTGATATGGCTCAATGCAGTCCAGCGGCAACCCCCCTGGCATAGAGTCATGGTATTTGTCCTGACGAGAGTGGCATCAAGGTGGAGGAGACATTGTACCGGTCTATCATCGGATCCTTAATGTATCTCACTGCGTCCCGACCGGACATCATGTACCCAACATGTCTTTGCGCCAGATATCAGTCGAGCCCGAAGCAGTCACACCTGACGATTCTCAAAAGGATTTTACGGTATTTGAAAGGCTGCCCAAGCATCGGCTTGTGGTATCCTCGCTCGGGTGACTTCTCTCTAACAGGTTTCGCAGATTCTGACTTTGGAAGCTGCAAGCAGAACGCTAAGTCCACCACTGCTGGGTGTCAGTTCTTTGGAACTCGACTTGTTACCTGGCAGTGCAAGAAACGAACCTCTGTGGTGCTTTCTACTTGTGAGGCTGAATACGTTTCAGCCTCCAGTTGTTGTTCTCAGATCCTTTGGATCCAGCAGCAAATGCGCGACTTTGGTTTGCAATTCTTGGATAAACCGATATTCGTGGACAATGAAGCACCAATCAATATAACTAAAAACCCGGTGCAACATTCTAAAACGAAACATATAGAGATCCGTCATCACTTCATCCGTGATTATCACGAGAAGAAGTTGATACGAATCGAACATATACACACCGATGATCAGAAGGCTGATTTCTATACAAAACTGTTTGATAAAAAGAGATTTTATTATCTTTTAAAACTAAATGGGATGAAAAATCTGCGTTCTGGGAGGGTTGAAGAATGTGAAGCCGAGGAGGGCGGCGATCTGATGTGAACTACGTCGTGTTGTCAACTTTGTTTGTACAGTTTATTTTCTTCTTTTCGATAAAAACAAAAACACAAAAATATGTTTTTCTTTTTAGGGGGAGAAAGTCGCAGAAAAATACAAAAACATGATAAAATTGAAAAATCCAAAAACAATAGAAAACCTGAAAAAGAGCTTGTGTATAATAGGGGAAATGATAGTACATCAGCTAGACAGACACAGTACGCTAAAGAAATGTAATGTTTAATATGCGTTAAGCAGTCTCGCTGATGATGTGCCGATAGGTTTTTACAAAATTAGTAGATTTGTTTGGGATATAAACATAAAAATTTACTTGCTTTTACGTGGGGAACACCTCCAGGATATATGGGTAACCCCCGAAATCTTGTTTGAAAGGTCTCTCTTTCTGAGATACTAGGTCTTTATGCTTAGTGATATCTGGGGTATTATCCCGGGACTTCTGCTGAATGGAAATTCTGACCTAGTCCCCGTATAATACTTTACGCATATGCTTTACTTGTAAAGCCTCCCCTCAGCATAAAAAATGATAACACATTGCAAAATGTTAATCATGTGCTGTTGTAAAAAAGATTCCCTAAAGGGAACCCACCAAAGTCGAGTCGTCATCTCTCTGCTGAACGGAAGTTCTGACCTGAGCTCTCATGGCCTCGCAATTCACCCCATTACAGATATCATCTAGGTATATTCACCTGTAAGACTGAATATTGGGATCTGGATACGGGAGTATATACTGAGGTGGGACACATGTAAAAGTTTTAGTCTTAAAACATTAAATTCGTATCCCGAACAGATTGAAAGTTGTGTGAAAGTTTAAGAGGATCAGTATATCGACAATCTAAGCGATCTGTTTAAAGCTGAGTATGAAATATAATCTTAATGGTGCTAGTGTCTTGTCGGCAGCTGATATGATCCCCTAACACGCTCACAAAAAGATTGTGTGTACATATTTTTTGCTTATCTGTTTCTAAAATCCAAAAAGATTTTTCTTTCATCTTATTTTCGACAATAGACGTTGGGATCAGATGATCAAAGTCTTGTGCAGAACATGTCTGATTCATGAGGTTTGGGTAAGCCGGAGTTTCTGTAAAGTGACTGGTACATGTTTGAAAGTTTGAAAAGTTCGAAAGTTCATTAATTTGAACTGATTTCAGTATCGGAAAGTCAGCATACTTCATAATCTGGTCAACCAATGTCATTAAATTGGACTTGGTAGGCTGAACAGTTGACCAAGGTCATTAACTTGGACTTGGTTAACTGGGTGTGTCGGTAAACAATCTAAAAAAGTTAAAAAGTTAAAATTTTGAAAAGATGAAACTGATTTCGCTTGAAATCAAAGTTTTCACACTTGATGGCTGATTCTGCGTGAAGGCACTTCACAAGTGATTCCGCTTGAAGTCTCCATGTCTATTTCAAGCGAAATCAGATAGCCTATAAATAGCTATCTGATTCCGCTTGAACATCATCTTTCGTATTCCGCTTCAAGTATCATTGCTCTGGGCGATTTCAAGCGAAACCCTATCTACCTCGTTTTCAAGTCGAATTGCTGCCTGTTTGTTTGTTGATTTGTTGTTATTAGTTGGTTTACTAAACTAGTAACATGGGAAAGGTGAGAAATCGGCCAAATTTGACCCAGAACATGTCTATTTTGAACTGTTAGTGATGTTCATAAACCGAAACATAATTTTAGGGTTTTATTGGTGATAAAAAAGAACAAAGATCATGAGTATGTTGTCGGAATGATTAGTAGATCATTGTTAGGGCTTTGATTGAACCAGATTTAAGAGATTCTACATACATGTCGATAAACAGATCAAACAATCTTAGATCTAGGATGTGTTTGAAGGTTAAAATGAAATTAAAACATACCCACTTGATCGGAATTCATTGATTAACAAACCAACGTGTCTAATTTGATCATCAGAAAGTTTTTGCGTGGATAATCATGATTCCGCTTCAAAGTGGTTCATGTTATTCCGCTTCAAATTGAACTCCATGATTCCGCTTCAACCTGTGTCATCTGGTTGAGCTTCAATATGACTCTGTGATTTCGCTTCAAAGTTCCTCATGTTATTTCGCTTGAAATATCTTGATTTTTCATGTGATTTCGCTTGTAGGTGTTCGATGCTAAAAATTTTCTAAGTGATTGATTATTTTGTGTATTGTTTTGTGTTGCAGGGTTCAAATGTTATCGTTGATCCATTGCACAACAGCTATTGTGACTTTGATGTGGATAAGAATACAGAGCTGTCGAACTTCAGCAGCATTCTGGAGTTTATGAGAAAGGTACCAATTCAGAAAGCTCTTACGGATCAACATTTGGTGTACAAGTCACATGTAAAACGTTTCTGGGAGCATGCAACTTACGATGAAAAGAACAAAGTGATTCATTCAATTGTGAAGCAGCATAATGAGAAGAAGACAATTGTTGTTACAGAGGCACTTGTTCGTGAAGTTTTGAATTTACCAGATGATACAAACTCGCCAACAAATGTCACACCCCAACCGATGGCGGAATCATCGGGGCATGGCACTGAGCGAAACAGATTGTCCAGAAGTTTCCACAATAACTATCATTACTATTTAGTTTAATTAATACGTCCTATACCGTATCCCAAATAGTAAAACAAATTATTACAGATAACAACTAGTCAAATGTTCTGTTCCGACAACTCAGATTCAAATATAAATATTGATCAAATGCTTCTAGAGACTCGATCTGCAAGATCTACAGACAACTATGCTCTAGACGCTTATTCTAAGCTCGCCTTCCTAGCAGATAAGCATCCTAATTTCCTGTCACATACGTTAAAATAAAGTCAATACATAAAATGTAAAGGTGAGCATACAAGTTTGATAATAGCATATAGAGTTCGAAATAGTTTACGCATAACCAGCACGTACACAAAGGAAAATGAAGCATGTTAATTATCGACATGGATCTATCGATACCAATGACTGCGGGTTGACTGCCCGAGGAAGTTCGCAATACATGATTACCACCGTAATCCATGCAAGTAATTGTCCTTAACAACCCCTGTGTGAAGGGTGCTGAGTCCAAACTATAGTACTACGTCGTTAAGGCAGGTAGACAGCATTCCACGTGTAAACATAACAACAAGCATTCATTTAGTCACGTAATACATGCAGAACGGTTAGCGTTTAAATAATTGAGTAGTGTGTTCGATTGTGATTTTAGATAAGTAACGTATGTAACACCCAAAAGTGCTAAAGCAAAAAGGGTTCGAGTATACTCACAGCGATTGATGGATTGAAGGGAGCGCTTGAGAGTAGGGTTAGCCTGATTAGTTCGATAGAATAACGATGAGTAACGCGTTAAATGGAAACAAGTGATGATGGGTCGACCTGTAGGTTCGATCGAACGGGTTGTTTGTTCGGTTAGACAGCCCGTTCGGACAGCCTGTTCGATCGGCGAGTAGGCTCGATCGGTTGGACTATTCGAGTGGATTGTTTCTTCCTTTGAGTAGGATGTGTTTGTGTATGATGGCTTGTCCTTTTGAAGTTTTCGTTGTAGTATTTGAGGACATTGAATTGTTCTTACCTTTCAGGTCAATCGATCGAACATACCATTCGATCAGCCGGCTTAACTGATCGGTTAGACACTTCAGTAGTAAGTCCTCAGCAGGATGTCACCTGATCGGACAGCATGTTCGATCGGGTGGGACTCCAATACGTCGAACGAGTTGAAAAATCGATTAAGTGTTGAAGCATAGTATCTCATGATCCGAAGAGTAATTCAACCCAAACCGTAGTTCGATCGAACCGCACTTCGTTCAATATTAGGCTCCATGAAATTGTTAAAGTGTGGGGCCATGTGCTAGCCGATCGGCTGGCCTGGTCGATCGGCTGACATGTCCGATCGGCTGGGCTGCTCGTTCGAACAGCGTGTCCGATCGGTCAGCATCCTGACCTGGTCGGCCTGTTCGTCTAACACTTGGCTGTTCTGATTGTTTGACGTTATATCGAGGTATTTTGACAACGAGCTGAACCATGGAACCTTCGTTCTTACTTGCTTCTCCTGCTCAGACAGGAACCACCCAAGTCCGGCCGGTGAACGGTTCGGAATGGAGTTTATAGTTTAACCCGAAATCAGTGAACCTCGTAGATAGAATCCGAATCTTGAACCACACAACTATTTGAATGATTAGTGAGTGGGCTCAAGCTCCGTTTCTACTGGTTTGGGGGCATTGAGTGTAAAAGAGTTGAAAGAAAGTTGGAAAAATCCATCTTTCAATCCCTTTACATCATGTAAATGTTTAGATCTAGAATAGATCCTTGTTTGTATATGTGTAAATCGGCTAGATCCAAGTGATTCTTGGTGGATTGAGGCTAAAACATGAAGTTCTTGAAGAACACCATGATGACATCATCCTAGAATACTTAGATCTTGATGATTTCACGGTTAGAAATCAAGATTTGAAAGATAGAAAGGTGTAGGAGTGTGCATAGATCAAAAACGTACAAGATTTAGGATGAAATCTTACCGGGATTGAGAGAAATCTGAGAAAAGAAGGGGTGCACGAGCTGGTCGGTCAGAGAGTTTCCAAAAGTGGAAAGAATGACAATGACAGGCCTATTTATAGGCTTCCAAAAGGGGAAAGAGCTAGCCGATCGGCCAGGCATCCCGATCGGACAGCCTGCTCGATCGGACAGTCCGTCCGATCGGCTGGGCTGTTCGATCGGCTAGGAGCCTGATCGATCAACAGCCTGCGTTAAGCGTTTTCTATTGAAGACGATATGAATACGATAGAGTTTCCTATTCAAATTACTTTTAATCCCAACCACTATATCTACATGCAAGCATCTATATTTCACACTATCCTTTCGCTACCATTCATCATAATTCGATTTCAATTGAGTTCGATTGAGTTTCGAGTTTCGATTCGATTGGTCACCACACATAACATAAAGTAAACACGCACAGGTAACACGTAAGGCACACACACACGTATAATAACACCAAAACCGCATAATTGAGTTTCGAGTTCGATTGATGATTCGATTAGCTTGATTATTGATTGATTAACTTTATCGCATTGTTACTTCCTACTATTCACAGTCGTAAAGCATTTCGCGTCGATTAAACATTCGATTACTTTGATTCCTTGGATTAACAACACTTACTTCACATAAGACAAATAATAAAACATAAAATAGACTAATTACAGTCAAGAAGTCAAACTTGACTTTGACTTTGACTTTGACATTCGGTAACACGGGGTACTGCCTCCCCTTGTTTAGGGAATTTCGTCCTGAAATTAGGCTGAAAGCTGCACAGCACCGTGAATGATCTTACCAATTTCTCGCTTCAGATCTTCATTTAAACAACTGCGGGTACTTAGCCTTCATGTCGCTTTTTAGTTCCCAAGTAAACTCTGCGCCTCGTTTGCCTTCCCATCGGACTTTCACGATAGGGATGCGCGAGCGTCTGAGTTGCTTGGTTTGGCGATCCATGATTTCGACAGGCTTTTCTACGAAATGCAGCGTTTCGTTGACTTGAAGATCGTCGAGAGGTACAATCAGATCATGATCAGCTAGGCATTTTCAGAGCTTTGACACATGGAAAGTCGGGTGGACGTTACTAAGTTCCTCCGGTAGTTCGAGTCTGTAGGCGACTTTGCCGATCCTTTCCAGAATCTTAAAAGGTCCAACATATCGAGGCGCTAGTTTTCCTTTCTTGCCGAACCTGACCACACCCTTCCAAGGTGATACCTTTAGGAGTACGTAGTCGCCAACGTCAAATTCAAGGGGCTTGCGTCTTCTATCGGCGTAACTTTTCTGTATATCTCAAGCTTTCGACAAGTTGTCTCGAATCTGGAGGTTTTTGTCAGTCGTTTCTTGTAGTAACTCGGGACTGGTTAATTGCGAATGACCGATCTCTTGCCACAAAATAGGCGATCGACATCTTCTTCCATATAAAGCCTCAAATGGTTCCATTTGTATGCTGGCATGATAGCTGTTGTTGTACGAGAATTCGACTAACGGTAGGTATTTGTTCCAACTACCACCGAAGTCTATGACACACGCGCTGAGCATGTCTTCAAGAGTACGGATCGTTCTTTCAGTCTGTCCATCGGTTTGAGGATGGAATGCGGTACTTAGGTTAAGCGACGTACCGAGAGCTGCTTGAAACGTTTCCCACAATCGCGAGGTAAACCGAGCGTCACAGTCTGAAATGATGTCACGAGGCGTACCATGATTACAAATGATCTCGTTGGTGTAGATTTGGGCTAGTCGTTCTACCTTTTAGTCTTCCCGTATTGGCAAGAAGTGGGCTGATTTGGTCAGACGATCAACTATAAACCAAATGCTGTCGTGACCTGATGGCGTGGGCGGCAATTTGGTTATGAAATCCATAGCTATACTCTCCCACTTCCATATTGTTGGGATTGAACCCTGCCAAAGGAACAGATAATAAAAGCCAAAACTGGATCAGAGCAGTGGATCCAGAATAAGCAGATGTTATGCATGCAAATCTCTCCCCTTGAAAGTGGTTTCAACATCTGCTGACCTCCTATCCGCTGATCATGCAAACTGCTGACCTACAACTACTGATCAAGTCAAAGACTATTGAAGAACTAAAGCTCTGCTGCTCAATCTACTGCCTTGTTTCAAGCACTGCTGATCATGACAAGTACTACTGGGTTCACAACAGTGGAAGGATGCAACAGCTGTTTATGTTTACTTTATGTAATGAATTGTAACATCAGTAGTTAGCATAACAGTGTTTGTATAGGTTAGTTGTTAAGAGTTTGTTAGCAGGTTAGATGTCACTTTCATGGTGACGTCAGCTTCGATGCTCAGTGGTTTGCTAGTGCCTATAAATAGAACAATGCTCTGTACTGTTCTTTTTAGCTCTTTCACCATCTTCTTCCTGCATGAACAAATACTGAGCTCGGGCTGAGGGGGAGTTTGCAAAGCATACATGCAATTGTCATCAAAGTTTGAAATAAATTTAAGCATTTGATTCTTTGTTGAAAATGTATGTTTGAAAGCATTTCTTCTGTTTGATTGTGAAAAGTTTGCTTCCATTTAATTTCCGCTGCACAAATCATTCATCAATTCATCATAATTCAAACACAAATCACAATTAATCCAAACTCAGATCCTAACAATTGGTATCAGAGCTTGGACAGTCAAATTTGATTTAACAATCATTTTGACATAAATAGTTCAGCTCAAATCGTTGATACTGATAGTTTGTTCGTTTCGTTGAAAAATAGAGCAAGGTTTAATCACCATTAAAGTTGATTAATCAGTGCCTGTAAAACAACCAGGATGACGTCACAATCACAAGATGATAAGAATAACATCGGTTCTCTTTTCAAACCACCCATGCTTAAACGTAATGAGTACAACATCTGGGAGAGAAGGATGGGTCACATCCTTGCTCAACAGAACACTGGATGTTGGAGGTCTGTTGTTTTTGGTCCTCATGTTCCTATGGTGCCAAGTGCTGAGGATGCAAAGAAGTTCATTCCAAAACCAACTGAAAACTATACTGAAACTGATTTTCAAAAGTTCGAACTCGATGCCAAAGCATTTAGCATCATAGCTTCTGCATTACCCAATGAAATCTATGCTGGGCTATTACACTGTAACAGTGCCAAAGAGTTGTGGGATGCATTAAAGGAACAATTTGGGGGGACGGAAGAGGTTATTGAAAACAATAGGGAAATTCTAAATCAACAGTATGAAACATTTTGTCACATCAAAGGGGAATCACTAACCCAACAATTCGAACGTTTCAGCTGTCTCATCAGTGAACTAAGGCTTGTTAAAGTTACATTTCCAAATGCAACTCAAAATAGCAGGTTCCTTAGATTATTGCCCGAAAAATGGGACACAATTGCTTTTGTCACTAGGAATTCAGCTGAGTTCAAAGATCTGACCCTGACCCAACACCATGCTAGACTCCTGACCTATGAAAGGGAGTTAAACCAGAAAAGAAAGTTGCAAGAGTCTGGTAAAGTTGCTGATGACTATTCATTTGGCAGCACAGCTCTGTTTGGTCAGGAAGAATCTGGTAGCAGCAGTAAGGATCAGAGTTATGATCATTTTATTGACATAACTGCTGGTGGTAATTTTAACAACTCTGATTCTCACTCTGCAAATTATGCGTTCACTGCAAATAATGAAAACAAGATGTCAGATAACTTGTGCTTTGAACTCAATGATTTGCAACATTTTGATCCCACTGACTTAGAAGAAATGGACATTTTGCATCAATTGGCTTTGCTTAGTGTTAGAACAAGCAAATTCTACAAAAGAACAGGGAGAAAATTCCCAGGGCTTCATGGGAATTTAAGGGTGGGGATGGATAAGTCAAAAATCAAGTGTTACAAGTGTAATAGGCTAGGTCATTTTGCTAGAGAATGTAGGAGTCAAACCACTGGTCCAATAATCACTCATCCTAGCTCAAACCCTAGACCACAACAACAAAACACTGTGCACTATACCCAATATACCCCTGCAGCACATGTTAACACTGCTCATTATGCTGCAACCCCTGTGCCTGTGCATTATGTTCAAACCACTGTTCCACAAATTCAGTATGTTCAGGCCCCTGTTCCTCAGGCACAAGTGCAACCTGTTGCACCTCAACAAGCTGCTCCAACAATGGCTCAACCAGATCAGCAAAGCTTCTTCACACAAGGCTTTCTTGATTGGAGTAGCATGCCTGAAGAACTTGGTGATGAAAATTTTGCTCTCTATGCTTCTAATGATACTTTTGATAATGAATTTTGTTTGATGGCATTAGAGTCAATACCAGAAGGGGTAGAAACTGAAGGTGAACAACTAAGCGCTGAAACAGTGGATTAAGTTGCTGAAGCAGTGGTTACTGCAGTTGCTGGTGAACTACTGCTGGGAGAAAATTCAGAAACCCTGATTGAACCACTGTCTGACCCTTGGTCCAAAGATGACAAAGAGAAAGAAGAGTTGAAGAAAGCTGGTGAGGGAGAAGGAAGAACTGATGAAGAAGATGATCATCAATGTAATTGTGCCATGATGACTGCTGCCAAGGTAACTCCTCAAGTTCTTGAAAAACTGTGTTCAGACAAATGTATCGTTGCATTTGCTAACATCAAAGAGGTAAATGAAAACCTTAGGGATAAAGTCTTGTCTGATGAAGTCAAATTTGAAAAGTCATTAAAAGAACTTAGAAACAAATTGGTTGAAAAAGATAAAGAGATCAGCAGTTTAAAAGAAGAGCAGAGCATAACCAAAACTCAACTCCAAACTATGGTAGAAAAATACCAAGTTTGCAAAAAGGAGTTGGAGTCTACCCAGGTCACCTGCGAAAGATGGGTGGAGTCTTGTAAAGTGTATGAGGTTATGCTTGCAAAACAGCTTGAAAGCAATGTCAAGTTTGGAATAGGACATAGAAAATATGATGAACTTGTAAACACTATTGAAAAACAAGTTGGTTCAACTGAGATAATACCAACCAACAAAAATGGCCAAGAGGTTAAAATAACCGACAAACTTGGTAACAAAATTACTCTGGAAAGATCTGTGAGATCCTCAACTTTTGAGGAGATTGAGAAATATCAATTTAAACCCACATGGTCTGATGAGTGTGACATTCCTGGAAAACTTCAAACCAATGGATTTCACAACCACTGATGGTGTAAAAGCTCCAAAAGCAAAGATCATTCCAGTCAAAGATATCCCAACAGTGGTTCAAAACTCTGTTGCAAAGGAATCTGAGAAAAGGAAGAAAAGAGAAAAGATTAAAAACTTGTTTTGTGATTTCTGTGAAAAAAAAGGAATCATCTAACAAAAGACTGTTTTCATCTAAAAGCACATGATCTAATTAAAACAAGTATCATTATATCTGCTGAGAGCTGCACCATCTGTGGTAAAGATAACCATAAAACTAAGGAATGTGTGTATCTCAAAAACTTTGATGAGAAAAAGAAGGAGTACATAGCAAAAACATTCTTAAGTTCATCAGCATCATCTGCAAATTCACCAAGAAACAACCACTGTTTATCCCAGTCCAAACAGATGTCACAAAACAGCTGAACCAAACATCTGTTCAAAGGGATGTTCAAGTGACTGATGCACCCCCTGCCAATCAATTCAGGAGAGGCAAAGGACAACCATCATACCAAAGGATTCCACATGTTTATGAGGCTTACAAAAAGCCCTCTAAACCAAGAGTGAACATGCATCCTTTTGGTTATCAACAGGTGATTGGCCAAGACCCTCAACATTGGTTAGAGAAAAACATTCTCAAAAATGTTGAAACCCCTGAGCTAACCAGTGACCATGCATCTGTCATCATCCCAGACACTGTTGAGACCCCATCCAAAGCCTTATTGGCTTTGGAGACCTTAATGAACTAATACTTTTACTTCATGTGCAGGGAGATTCTGCATGCTTAGATAGTCTTTGGTATGTAGATAGTGGAGGCTCCAGGCACATGACAAGATGTAAAGCCCTGCTCAAAGATTTCAAAATTCATGGAGGGGTGATATATCCTTTGGGAATAATAGTAAAGGGAAAGTTCTGGGGTCTGGTACAGTTCAGTCTGGAAATATAAAATTTGAAAATGTCAATATGATAGACAATCTGAAATTCAATCTCCTGAGTGTCTCACAAATGAGTGACAAGGGGTATGGGACATTCTTCACAAAGGAGTGTTGTAGGATTGCTGGACCAGAAATGGTTGAAAAGATTGAAGCAATAACAAAATCAGGAAAAACAAAACTTATTGCTCAAAGAAGTGGCAATGTTTATGTTGTTGATATGTCAAAAGAGTGTCCCAGAACTAATGCTTGTCTGTTCTCAGCTGCCTCTAACAAAGAGACAGAGCTTTGGCACAAAAGACTGGGGCACACAAATCTCAAGACAATCAATGAAATTTCAAAAAATGGCTTAGTAAGAGGCATACCACAAAAAATGTTTTCATGTCCTGAGCATTATGTTTCCTATTTAAAAGGAAAACAGCATAAAAGCTCTTTTAAGCCCATTGAAGAGTCCAAAACAACCCAGTGTTTGCAAATGCTGCACATGGATTTGTTTGGCCCAGTGCAAGTCATGGGTCTCAAAAGGAAGAGATATTGTTTGGTTATTGTTGATGACTTCTCTAGGTTTACATGGACCTTCTTTTTACACTCAAAAGATGAGACTGTAGGCATTTTGCAAGACTTTGTGACACAGGTTGAAAAGCAATTTGACCTTCCAGTGAAAGTCTTCAGGAGTGACAATGGCACAGAATTCAAAAATAAGGAGTTGGATACCTTCTGTGTGAAGAAAGGGATTGTAAGGCAGTACAGCATCCCTAGAATACCAGAGCAAAATGGGCTTGTTGAAAGGAAGAACAGAACATTGATTGAGGCTGCCAGAACCATGCTTGCAGATTCAGGTTTGCCAATAACTTTTTGGGCAGAGGTAGTAAACACTGCTTGCTATGTCCAAAACAGAGTTTTAATCAACGCCAGGCACAAAAAGACTGCTTATGAAATTCTGTATAAAATAAAGCCATTAATCTCATATTTCAAAGTCTTTGGTTGCCCATGTTTCATTCTAAACTTAAAAGATTCTATCTCAAAGTTTGCAGCCAAAATTGATATGGGATACCACCTGGGATACTCAACCACTGCTAAGGCCTACAAAGTGTTCAACACAAGGACCAAAGCAGTGGAAGAGACTTTGAATGTAAAGTTCAATGAACTTTCATCAATGAAAATCCCTGCAAATCTTGCAGAATTGTTTGATCTTGAAAAATTCACTTTTGAAAATACTGCTGTCAAGACTAACAGTGCAGGTCCATCAGAAAATTCATCACCAGACTATGGGTATGAGATCATCATTCCTCAACAAAAGTCTGCCACAATGGGAAGAGCAGCAGATGTCCAAAACAGCTGTCAAAGCTCAACCACTGCTACCTCAACAGTTGTTAACCAAAGTAGCCCGTTAAACATTGCTTCCACATCATCAAGCACTGCTGACAAAAGTCCTCAAACAGTGGATCAAAGTCAGCATCTGTCCTCACCATTACCCCCTATGCCACCACCTTTTGAAGCCACTGCTGGGTCATCAAAGTCACCAGCAGTGGTTAGCTCAGATGATACACATCTGCTGCCCTCACCACTCAATGCCATTGTTCCATACCAAGGAGAGCTCATCTTCTTGAAATCTCATCCACCTGATCAAATTATTAGCAACATCAATGAAGGGGTGCTCACAAGAAGTCAATCCCAAAACATTTGTCTTTTTGCTGGTTTTCTATCACTCCATCAGCCAGTCAAGTACCAAGAGGCACTGAAAGACAACAGCTGGGTAGAAGCCATGCAAGAGGAGCTCCAGCAGTTTAGAAGAGAACAAGTATGGGAGCTTGTACCACTGCCAGAGAATGTAAGTCCTATTGGCACAAAGTGGGTCTTCAAAAACAAAACTGATGAAAGGGGTATTGTTGTCAAGAATAAAGCCAGGCTTGTGGTTCAAGGTTACAGACAAGAAGAGGGCATTGATTATGATGAAACATTTGCCCCTGTAGCAAGACTTGAAGCTATCAGACTCTTTCTGGCCTTTGCTGTCAACCACAACATCAAGGTGTATCAAATGGATATCAAATGTGCATTCCTCTATGGTAAGATTCAAGAGGAGGTTTATGTTTGTCAACCTCCATGTTTTGAGGATCCATTTAATCCAGATCATGTCTACAAGCTGAATAAAGCTTTGTATGGCCTGAAACAAGCACCAAGGGCCTGGTATGAAACTCTTTCCACCTTTCTGCTTTCCATTGGTTTCACCAGAGGTAGGATTGACAAAAGACTGTTTTTAAAATGGAGAGGGAAGGATTTGATGATTGTACAAATTTATGTGGATGACATCATTTTTGGAAGCACATGTAATAAAATGTGTGAAGAGTTCAGGCAACTCATGACAGCTGAGTTTGAAATGAGTGCAATGGGTGAACTCCAGTGCTTTCTTGGTCTCCAAGTAAGGCAGCTGTAAAATGGCACTTTCATCTATCAAGGCAAATATGCCAAAGAACTTTTAGAGAAATTTGATATGGATGATTGCAAACCATGTAGTACACCCATTGCAACCAATAAATTGGTCATGTCTGATGAAAATGATGATTTGGTTGATCAGACCTTATATAGAAGCATGATTGGGTCTTTATTGTACCTAACTGAATCTAGACCAGATATCATGTTTGCAACATGTGTCTGTGCAAGATCCCAGTCAACCCCTAGAAAGTCAAACCTTATTGCTGTAAAAAGGATATTAAGATACCTAAAAGGTGCTCCCACACTTGGTATCTGGTATCCAGCTGATGGTAAAATTGAGCTTTCAGGTTTCTCAGATAGTGACTTTGCTGGATGTGACAAGACAAGGAAGTCCACTTCAGGAGGGTGCCAATTCCTAGGCAATTGCTTAGTGTCTTGGCAAAGCAAAAAGCAAGCAGCTGTTTCCACATCCACTACTGAGGCAGAATATATAGCTGCTGCAAGCTGTACAGCCCAACTGCTCTGTCTTCAAAATCAGTTGCTGGATTTTGGTATCACTGCCTTGAAGACTCTACTCATGTTGGATAGCCAGGCAGCAGAAAATATCATCAAAAATCCAGTTTCTCATTCAACCACCAAACACATCAACATCAGACATCACTTTGTGAGGGATTGCTATGAAAAAGGTTTGATTTCTCTGCATCATGTTCCAACTAAGGATCAGCTGGCAGATGTGCTAACCAAAGCATTAGACACATCCACCTTTGAAAGCTTGATCTCTAGGATTGGCATGCTAAACATGGAATAACAGGCAAAATCCTGTTTTTCTATGAATAAAAGCATTAAAATGTTTTTAGAAAATCAAATATCCATCCTTAAAAATAGCTAAAAATGAATTTTTCATTAAAATCCTAAAAGTCTGCCATAACCACTAATGGGTTCAAAAGTCTGCTCTACTTCAAAAGTCTGACCACTGCTGAAAATCATCCCCTGCTCTCATTTTCCTCTGATAAGCACTGATGTTCAAAATCAATGTTGTATCCACTGATATGCTATCCACTGATAGTGAAAATCATCCACTGCTTCCATTACTGTTGTAACCACTGCCTTCACCAGTAGCTATCACAAAAGTACTGTCCTTCGCTTCATCAGGGGATGGTACGTGGACAGTACATAGTGGTCAAACCTCTTGTAACCGCTGCCATGTCAGCACTCACTCTTTCTCCATAAAACCCCCCTTTCAAGCCCCAAACAGGGTTTTACTGTCGAATTGAATTCACAAAAATTCTCTTCTCAAAGCAGTTTCCTCACGTTTCATCAAATTTCTCCATAAATTTCTTCAATCGTCGTCTTCAAAACGATGACCAAATCAAAGGCTTCCGCAAAATCATCTTCAAAAGCTGCCTCTCAAAAGGCTACACCCACCGAAATTCCACATAAAATTTCTCATAATCTTCTGGGTCTTCTCGCAAAGCCTGGCACCACCGATACTTTTGATTCCATCCTTGATATTGTTAATGCAACAAAGTACAAAACTTTGTTAACCACCGATGCACCAATTTACTTGACGACCCAAAGAGAGTTCTGGTAGAATGCAACCCTTGAAAAACAAGGTGAAACAGTCACTACCATTACCTCTTCTCTAAAGGGCAAAACTGTCAACATCACACCGCAATCCATATCAGAGGTCTTTCAGCTCGATGATCAGGAAGGTAAAGATTCTTTCCCTAAAAACGAGTTAAAAATTGACTTCATTGAAAGAGGGTATGCAGACACAATGATGAAGAGGGATACCTTACAAAAAGGTTTCTTCCCTCCTGCAACAAGATTTTTATTCCATACCCTCCTCATGTGTGTTTCAAATAAAACCACTTCTTTTAATGAAATACCATTGAAGATTCAAAACCTGGGATATGTTATTCTTCAAGAAGAAAACTTTAATTATTCCCAGGTAATCTTCAATGATTTGGTTAAAAATGTTGAAACAAAATCATTCTTACTGTTTCCAAGATTTCTAAGTTATTATTTTGAGAAAAAAATCAGTAAGGATGATATTGCTGTAATAAACCAAGGTGAATCTCTACAAATGCACAGCTTAACTGCTGAAACTTTTACAAGAATGTCAACACCTTGCAAAACACAAGCAGAGGTACCTGAGCAGAATTTAGCAGCAAACACTGCTCCTCAGGTATCTGCTGCTGAGCCTACTGCTCAAGGTGACCAAGGTAGCAAAACAACTGCCTTGAAACCCACACCTAAAATCACCAAAAAGCCACAGAAAAAGAAAACTCAAAAACCCCCCAAACCTACCAAAAAGGCAACTCTGGAGGACGAGATACCAGAGCAACTGCCTGTGATAACACAAAAGTCACAACAAACCACTGCCGCTTCCTCCTCACAGCAGTTGGTAAAAATATCTCACACCATAACTGAAACTCCTCCTGTCTCTTCACAAAAAGAACAGGTTGTACAACAAGGGTCACCACATCATGATGCTCTGGAAGCACTTGTTTCCATCATCCATAGCCCAATACCCGGGGCAAATCCTCTTTCTACACCCAAACTCACATCCCCAATTCCCCCAAACACCAAACTACTGTTGGATGCAATTGGTTTGAACCTGGAACAAACCAGTCCTTCTCAATCACCTGTTTATGAGAATATACCTCAACATGAGACTGGGCCTCATGTATCAATCTTTGCTAACCCACCAACACAACCTGAGGAGGTTACACCCCTTGAGTTACAAGTAACTCTTGGTGGTAATCCAAGTGAAGTAGCCACTACAAGTGTTGAACCTACAGGTTTACACTTGGACAGTGGTTACATCAATAAGACTTCCTTGGAGGCAATTCCTTCCATAACACCTCTATTATCTGCTAGTGAGTTTGTTTTAACCACTAGTTCCATCAAAAGATTATCAAGTGTTGAAGGAAGAAGACCCTAGTACCAAGAAAAAGGAGCATCAGTTGTTGATGTTAGGAGTATACTCCCTACCTCAACCTCTGATAAAACCACTACTAGTGGGAAATCAGATGATCCCATTCAGTTGGGTGATGGTTTAAAGTACCAGGAATTGACGGAAAGATTCGACAAACTGGATACCTCTGTTGCAGAAATCAAAGAAATGTTGCAACAGTTGTTGACAGTTCAAATGGTACAATCCACTGTTGTTCCACCTCAAGCTCCTGCTCCTCCACCAGCAGACGTTACAAATGAGCTCTGGAACCTTTTTCAACCTTTTCTCCAACAACAACATCAACTGGCTGAACAGCAACATGAAAAACATGTTCAAGATCTGAAAAATACAATGGAGTCTAGGTTCAAAGATACAAAAGATGACATCAAGGCTATCAAGGCCCATCTGTTGACAACCACTGGCACTGCTCCTCCGACAGTTCTTTTTATTGATGAACTCCCCTCAGATAATGCAAAAAAGGGAGAGAAAATTAAGGAGTGGATAAAGAAAGGGATTGATAATGGGTTGTATCTTGATCTAGAAAAGGATGCAATGCTCAGAAACATTCCCTTGCCAGATGGTAGCAAGAAGGTTGATGTTACCCAGAATGCACTTGATGATGGTGTCACAAGTGTAAAAAGGGATAGAGCGGCAAAGGATTTGTCAAGGTGGAATGAGGAGAAGAGAGCTTTCATGAAGCTGAATGCGCAGGGTTGTTCTGGTGAAAAGGATGTTCAAAATCCTGTTCCAAAAAGAAATCTTACTAGAAAAGTAAGGAAACCCAAGTCCACACCATCCAGTCTTCCAACATCTCCACCCAAACAGCTGCTGAGACTCCTGCTGTATCACCATCTGCCGGTACTTCAGTTGTTTCAACAACTGCTCTCATTTCAGCACATACTACTTCAACACACACCACTACCACTGCCTTACCATCACCACTTAAAACAACATCTCCACCATCACCTCCTGCCAAAAAGCAGAAGAAAGCAGATGTTACAACATCTGCTGTAATGACAACAGTGGTTGAAATACCAGTTGTTTCAACAGCTGTTTGTCAATCACAAACCAGTGCCTCTCATATCATTACCACTGTTCCATCCAATACATCATCTGCCTCTCCTACAATAAAAAGGAGAAGGGTTATCATACCAGATGATGATTACCCATCACCACCACCAACAGCTTCAAAATCCCAAGCATTTGTCACAATTCCAAAACCCATTCCTCTCTAATCAGCTCAAATCCAAAAGCCATTACCTCCTGCAGGTGTTGTATTTCCTTTGGAACTTATAGCAGTTAGGGAAGAAATCAAATCTTTCTATTATGAGGATGACCCTGCCAAAAGGAGTTTGCCATCGATTGAAGGATATCCCAGGCCAAATAATATTGAAGAATATTTGAAAATCAAGGCCAAGCAAGCAGAGGATATCTCAATCAAAAATAACATGGGAAATCTGATAGAGAATTTCAGCAAAACTATCAGTTTCTACTCACACTGGTCAGATCTATGGAGCAATTTGCCAAAAGTGTATGTCAGCAAATCTCTGAAAGGGCAGATGAGTCCTTGAGAAAAGACTACATTGAAAACATCATGACCTACAAGAAATACAAGGGGGAGAAACACATGTACAAAAACTGGACCATTCCTGAGCTTGAAAAAGAAGTAGCCAGGATTCATGAAATGATCAAAAATAAGGTCAAGCAGACTCCTCCTGAAAAATTCAAACAATTTGAAGATGACAAGGCCTTAGAGTTGAAGAGAATGAAAGAGGAGCTGGTAACAGCTGATTATGGGTCAAAGAATTCTGTGTCAAAGTGGGGAGAAGCTAGGGTCAGGGCCACCTATAAAAGGTTGGAGGAACTTAGGAAGAAAGATCTAACAGCTCCACAAAAGCCTGACTACTCCAAAGCAGAGGTCTCAAAAAGACCACTAAAGCTGCAAGCCAAAAGAACCACTACTCCTGCTGGTGTTGCCGTCTACAAAAGAAGGAGACAAAACCAGTTGGGTGCTGAAACAGTTCAAGATCTAATTGCTGGTAATGACCTTGTAAAAGAGGGCATTAGGTTAATGATGAAAGAAGATCCTGAATTGGAACAATCTACAAGTACTGCTCAGCCAGTCATGAATAAACCAGCATCACCAAATACCTCATCTAATAAAAATCTCCCAAGAAACCCACCAGGCTCAAAAGTACTAAAGTGGAAAACTGATAAACAGACCCACGTACTGACTGTGTTCAAGTCTAGTGGAGAAGTGAAGAAATTAACAAGGGAACAAGCTCTTGGCCAGAGTATTGAAGATTTGCAGGATCTCCTTGATCTTCCACTTAGCAGGGATGATGATGACACAGACGCCTTAACCTTTGAATTACTACTCAAAGGGCAAATAAGGGAACTGCTGATGAGGCAATAAAGATCTTTTAATAATGGAGAATTTTGGCATTATCTGTTCCAGGGGGAGATTGTTGGGATTGAACCCTACCAAAGGAACAGATAATAAAAGCCAAAACTGGATCAGAGCAGTGGATCCAGAATAAGCAGATGTTATGCATGCAAATCTCTCCCCTTGAAAGTGGTTTCAACATCTGTTGACCTCCTATCCACTGATCATGCAAACTACTGACCTACAACTGCTGATCAAGTCAAAGACTGTTGAAGAACTAAAGCTCTGCTGCTCAATCTACTACCTTGTTTCAAGCACTGCTGATCATGACAAGTACTGCTGGGTTCACAGCAGTGGAAGGATGCAGCAGCTGTTTATGTTTACTTTATGTAATGAATTGTAACATCAGTAGTTAGCATAGCAGTGTTTGTATAGGTTAGTTGTTAAGAGTTTGTTAGGAGGTTAGATGTCACTTTCATGGTGACGTCAGCTTAGATGCTCAGTGGTTTGCTAGTGCCTATAAATAGAACAGTGCTCTGTACTGTTCTGTTTAGCTCTTTCACCATCTTCTTCCTGCATGAACAAATACTGAGCTCGGGCTGAGGGTGAGTTTGCAAAGCATACATGCAATTGTAATCAAAGTTTGAAATAAATTTAAGCATTTGATTCTTTGTTGAAAATGTAGCATTTCTTCTGTTTGATTGTGAAAAGTTTGCTTCCATTTAATTTCCGCTACACAACTCATTCATCAATTCATCTTAATTCAAACACAAATCATAATCAATCCGAACTCAGATCCTAACACATATAGGTATTGGAGGTTGTTCGAGTAAGCCAGAAGGTCATTGATGTTCAGCCTTAACTCTCGCACAAGTCAGGCAACTTCCAACGTAAGGAGCGATATCCCGTTTCATGCCCGGTCACCAGTAATTGTAGCGAAGATCCTGGTACATTTTATTGGCACCGGGATGAATAGAATATCGGGATTTGTGGGCTTCGTCCATTATAAGCTTTCGCAAATCGGTCCGCTTAGGGATCCAAATTCGGTCCAGATAATAGAAAATCCCATTTGCTTTGCTTACCAGCTGAGCTCCATCGTGATAGATCCTCTCTTTCTTCAAAGTGTGTTCGTTAAAACAAGCATGCTGGGCTTCGCGGATGAGGGTTTCGAGATCATGCTGGGCTTGGGTATTGCGAATACTGAGCAAATAATTCCGTCTGCTGAGCGCGTCAGCAACAACATTTGCTTTGCCTGGGTGATAACGAATCTCACAGTTATAATCGTTAAGAAGTTCTACCCATCGGCGTTGACGCATGTTAAGTTCTTTCTTATTAAAGATGTGTTGTAAACTCCTATGATCGGTGAAGATCGTGCACTTGGTACCATACAGGTAGTGTCGCCAAATCTTCAATGCAAAGACAACTGCGCCTAGCTCGAGATCATGGGTTGTATAGTTCTTCTCGTGGATTTTGAGCTGACGAGATGCGTAAGCTATAACCTTGTCCCCTTGCATGAGAACACAGCCAAGACCAAGGGTGGAAGCATCACAATAGACAATGAAATCGTTGTTTCCGTCGGGCAACGTGAGAACAGGAGCATTGCAAAGCATATGCTTGAGGGTTTGAAAAGCAGACTCTTGTTCGGTTCCCCAAACAAAAGGCTTGTCTTTATGAGTAAGGGCGGTAAGCGGCACAACGATCTTAGAGAATCCTTCGATAAATCGCCGATAATAGCCCGCTAGTCCGAGAAAAGAACGAACTTCAGACAGGTTCTTAGGCATAATCCAACTCTTAACTGCTTCAATCTTCGCGGGATCGACATGAATACCTTGACCATTAACGATGTGACCTAGAAATTGAAACTCCTCCAGCCAGAATTCGCACTTGGAGAACTTGGCATAGAGTTGATTCCCCTGAAGTAACTCGAGAACCAAACGTAGATGTTGCGCGTGTTCGGCTTTCGATTTGGAATAGATCAAGACATCGTCGATGAACACGATGACGAAACGGTCTAGAAATGGCTTACACACACGATTCATCAGATCCATGAAAACCGCGGGTGCGTTAGTTAAACCAAAAGGCATAATAACGAATTCATAATGGCCGTATCGAGTGCGAAAAGCGGTTTTGGGGATGTCTTCCTCTTGAATGCGCAATTGATGATAAGCTGAACGTAGATCGATCTTCGAGAAGCACTTAGCACCTTGCAACTGATCAAACAAGTTATCGATTCGAGGTAGAGGGTAACGGTTCTTGATGGTTAACTTATTCAACTCCCGATAGTCGATGCACATCCTGAACGACCCATACTTCTTTTTAACGAAAAGGACTGGCGCGCCCCAAGGAGAGGTGCTCGGGCGAATAAAGCCTTTTTTCAAGTAACTCCTGGAGTTGGTTCGAATGTTCCCGCATTTCGGATGGCGCGAGTCGATAAGGGGCTTTGGCAACAGGGTCAGCTCCAGGAATAAGGTCGATGCGAAAGTCGATATCACGACTTGGCGGTAGCCTAGGAAGATCATCAGGGAATACCTGAGGAAATTCTCGGACCACTGGAACGTCTTTGACTTCGGCCTTCTTTTTCTTTTCCTTCTCCGCTACTACAATGTTGGCCAAGAAAGCTCTGTATTCCTTGCAGAGATACTTGCTAGCTTGGATGCATGACATGAACTTGAGACCTTTCGAAGCTGTTTCACCGTACACACATAATAGATCACCATTCGCGAGTGAGAATCGAATCATTTTATCAAAGCACACAACTTCAGCATGGTTTTCGCGAAGAAAGTCCATGCCTACTATGACATCGAAACTTCCGAGCTGCATCGGAATAAGGTCGGTAGCGAAGATATGATTGTTGAGCTCGAGGGTAAAATCACGGAGAACAGAGTTAACGGCGACAGTTCTTCCAGTAGCAACTTCGACTTTGAATGACGAGGGGAGATAAGAAAGCTTACGACTAAGGAGCTTCTCGAATTCAAATGACACAAAGCAGTTATCGGCTCCAGTATCAAACAAACACGATGCATAAATACCATTCACAAGGAACGTACCATTAACCACGTTGTTGTCAGCCTGGGCTTGACGGGCGTTGATGTTGAAGGTTCTGGCACGGGCTGCTTGTTGCTGCTGCTGAGGCTGCTGCTGCTGCTGCTGGGCTCTTGTTACACAACCCTGTTTGGGCAAATATTTGCAAAATGGTTAGGGTCACCACTTGCAAAGCAGACTCGAGCATTGACCGCGGGTGCTTGAGCTGCGGGTTGGCCTTGAGGGGCTGGGAGCAGAGCTTGATGTGCGGCGGCTTGAACTGGGGCTTGACGAGGACCATAGCAACAGTTAGCAGTGAAATGACCGTAGTGGTTGCAGTGAGCGCAGAAACGACAGGCGAGTCCCACCGGATGATGATATGAGCATGTTGGGCAGATCGGGTGGGGACCTGTGTAAGCACACTTTGCTGGCGGTGCATTGGTCACTAGAGCTAGTCGGTGATGCGACTGCTGCTGAGCCTGTACGGCTTGCAGAGGGGCAGAAGTTGTTGTGACAGCGCAGTTCTTGTTGCTGGAGCTGCTGTTGTTGTGCTTCTTATTTCGGCGTGATGACTTGGATGGCTGAGTAGTGGAGTCGGCGGTCGGTGCAGTAGTAGCTTGATGAAGAGACTTTGATGGCTTATCCCAGAAACCAGACTTTACCCGCTTGTCATTGATCTCGGCGGCAAGCAAGTAGGTCTCCTCAATTGATTATGTCTTGGCGGCGTGAACAAAGTCGGCAACACAATCAGGTAGAGCTCGAATGTACTTCTTGATGGCCATGTCTGGCTTCTTGACTTGATCGGGACAGATAATGGTAAGCTGCTTGAAGCGAGCAGTTAAAGCAGCGTTGTCTCCGTCCTTCTGCTTGATGTTCCAAAACTCATCCTCCAGCTTTTGGCGTTCATGGGGAGGGCAGAATTCGTCCATCATGATGGCCTTCAGCTCTTCCCAAATCAACTCATAAGCTGCATCATTCCCGCGTTTGCTTCGTTCGGCCGTCCACCAGTCTAGAGCTCGGGACTGGAAGACACCGATCGCATTGAGGATACGGAGATTTTAAGGACAACCACTTTGGCGCAGAGTGACTTCAATCGAATCAAACCATTGAAACATGGCGGTAGTGTCACACCCCCAAAATCCACCTGCGGAGTATCACCGCTTGGGAGCGTGACTGACCCGGATCAAGCCACCAATCATATCGAACACAACATTTAATAATAAAAGTAGATCATGTAATTCAACATGACATGATTGATGTTCAAAACCAAACATTGTTTAAGTAGCGGAAGCATGTAAGTAAACCCAACATAAGTAATAATGTATGAAAAGTCATAAGTGTTTAATTAAGCATTCATGATCCATGCTCCACAACGACCTGCTCCTCCCTGTGCAAGCTCCATGTATCTAACGACCTGCAAGGCATGTAACAGAGGATCAACAACTAGTTGAGCGAGTTCACAGTTTATAGTTCAGTAATTGTAGTAGTATAGTAAGCCTTGTATTTGTTCGTTATGTCATGTATCGTATTAGTTCGTATCGCGGCCCTCTAGGCATGTATGCGAAGATTAAGTAAAGTTCTCAAGTATTCTAGACTAGGTATATTTGTATCGCGGCCACCCGGCACCTGTGCGAAGTTTAGTAAATAGTTCGCAGCCTTTCTAGGCATGTGTGCGAAGATCTGTCATAATATCGCGGCCAACCCTGGCGTGTATGCGAAGATCAGTTCAATTAGTATCACTAGTCTAGCAGTATCTTAACCAATCACCTTCCTCACCCGAGGATCATATCACTACGTTCCATTATAGATAAGTACCAGTAAATAATCAAATCCCATTCCCACCCTGGGAACCCCATGCCTTGGCTGTGTGAACTCACCTGGGTTTGCTCGGTATGTTATTGCTTCTAGGGTTAATTTGTGTTTAAGTCCGTTGCACACGATCTAAGGTACATTGCACATAATCCACTGTGAGTATTTTACTTTCAATTATGTTTACAACTCTTTGGTGTTCAAATAGTATCATACGGTAATGTATCGCACAGAAACATGTAGTATCATTCATTAACACTTAGCATCATATCAGACAGTATCGCATAAGCGTATACAGTAGTGACAGTAGCATGCAGTAGTATATTATAAAGTGCAGCACATACAGTAGTGACAGTAGCATCCACTTATTCATTCATGTCTCATCAATAACTCAGGTCATGCTTATCAACACAGAGCACAGACCATATATGTATGCATTACAGAATTCGGACAACAACATAATCACAAATTTGCACCATTCCTTTACATAAAGGTCGGACATGAATATACAAACAAAGGTCGGACATGTTAGCATTGTAATAAAGATCGGACAAGGAAGTGGGGACCAAACTCGGACCATACACACTAATAAAGGTCGGACATAGGGGGTTGGGGTAAAAACTCGGACCAAGAGGGTTTTAGGGGTTGAAAGTCGGACATGGGGGTAACCCCTTTAAAATTCGGACAAGGGAAATGGGACCTCACAACTTCGGACAAGGGAACAACATGAAAGTCGGACCATTTCCTATGTTGAAAGGTCGGACATGAGATTGTGTTTAAAACTCGGAACTTATGCTTCTTGTATCAAAACTCGGACCAAGGAATCATTAAGAGTTCAGACATAGTGGCATGATAAAAGCTCGAACCATACATATCCTTAAAGAAGTAGGACCCTATGCTCTATTTAACCAAAAATTCGGACAATGAACACATGATGAAAAACTTGGACATGCATGTTTATGAACATCGGACCTCTAATGTTCTAGGGATAAAAGTCGGGCGAGATGTCCTTGTTATAAACCTCAGACTAACAACATTCACAAAACTCAGACAATCACGATTACAATTGAAGCAGTTACATCCATACATTCAACAGTTACGTTCTATTGTTCATGCGATCTCAAAACCCTAATTCATATCTGTTTAGTAGTAATCGACACACAATCAATATCTCTTCGTATCATACATCAAAATCATCAAGCAATCGATTAAGCACTAGACAAATATCATAATCACAATAACCAGAATCACATTAACAATTACAGAACTTAGCATGTGAAGAACTAGGGTTTACATGATCAATCAATCAACAATTAATCACAAACAATGATTAAATCATTACCTTGATTCGATTCTAGATGGATTGGTAATCAAACTTGATGCAAAAGACTTGTGAAACCAAGAATGATGAGAAGATGGTTGTAGAGAGGATTAGAGGAGGTGAAAGTACGTGTTTTGATTCTTTGTGAATGATTAGTGAATGATTAGGGAAGGGGATTAGGGTTATGAGTTGTTAAGGTTTCACTATCAACCCTAAACATCCTTAAGTATTATTTATTACAGTTTCAACACCACATTCCATTATTTGTCAAATCTTTCACAAGTAACACATAACCATGCACAACCACAAAACACTATATTGTATCAAAACGTATACAGTTTCATAGCAAACCAATTGTGCAAGTAAACAACTAAACAATAACTGAACGTGCAATAAATGCGAAATAGGAATCTTGGAAATTCGAGTTGTCACAGGTAGGACCATCTTCTCCGGTAAACTCTTTTGGTCCGCATGCCTTAAACTTCATTAGTTCGTAAACCGATTGTATACCACCACTGATAAACACCAGAATAAGCGATATTCACCGGCGTGATTGAAGCTAAAAACGATCTTGTTAGCATATTTAGGAGCTTCGGTTTGCGACTCCTCAGAAGATTTGCTGACGTTTTCATACACCTCGCTTACAGCTTTTGCCACTTGCTTGGCAATGATAGCAGCGAGACAACGGTCTCTCTTTTCTTGGCGGGTAAGAGGGTTCGGTGTCCAGATGACGACATGGTCTGCAACAGACATTGTCGTAGGTCTCAGACACACCAAATCGAATCTCACCTCACACGTCTACTACTTACTAAAGCTCAGGAACACGATAAGGCATGAATCACATAAACACATAGGCACAAAACCATAGATTCACGTAATCACAGAAGCACAGAAGCACATAGAGCACAGAATCACAGAAGCACATAAGCACATACGCATTTAATCACAGATGCAGTCAGAATACAGAAACCTATCATTCAAAGCTCGTGTGTCGTTCGTATGTTCGGTTGCAATTAGCATATCGAGTAGCATCGTATAGTCGCATAGCGTTTCGAGTAGTATAGTATAATCGTGTATCATAGCATAATATTGTCTAAAATTGCAGCGACTTGTTAGCGTCTTGAGATAGAATAGCAACGCGAGTCGTGTGTGTCGATCGAAGTGATAGCGAAAATCGAATAATTTTCAAAATTAAAACACGTAAACAGACAAGTACACTTTAAACACATAAAATCAACGAGTTATCAGAGTTGGCAGTTGCGAGCTCAGAATCGAAACACATAAAATCGAGGAATAGATTGTCTGCGGCTAGTAGACATCGACTACCCAAAGCGATTCGACTATTCGCAGTGCACTTGTCGTCACTTTTCGACTTTCGGGTTCGCGTTGCTGCCTCGATTCTTGGGCATTCAGCACGTATTCCCTAGGTCATACTTGTGATTTCAGGTCGTTGGAGTCCGTCGAGGCTTTGGTGAGATGAAAATAAAAATCCGGAACAAGTTGTCAAGGTTAGGGTTTCACCCCTAGCTTAGCAACTTCTTCCTTGTTTTAGTAAAAATTGAGGAGATTATTCATCAAAATATGGGTTTCACTCCTGATTTGGTATAATTCTCCTCGTAGGTTTTGAAAAATTAATGAAGAAATCATTGATGAATTGATAAAATTAGCATTGACCAAGCAATTTAGTCGAGAGTTTGCGGTTTTCACACCTAATCCGGACTAAATCGCTTGATTCTATTTGAAAATTCGAGTGTAGTGATAGCGAGAAATAGCTGGGTATAGCACATAAGCTTGGTCTGTTGGTTCCTAACTATTGTCTAAGTCTCTAAGACAGCGACCCGGACTAGGTCTTGTCTAGCCTAATTCCGTATAGTTATGGCTCTGATACCATTCTGTCACACCCCAACCGATGGCGGAATCATCGGGGCATGGCACTGAGCGAAACAGATTGTCCAGAAGTTTCCACAACAACTATCATTACTATTTAGTTTAATTAATACGTCCCATACCGTATCCCAAATAGTAAAACAAATTATTACAGATAACAACTAGTCAAATGCTCTGTTCCGACAACTCAGATTCAAATATAGATATTGATCAAATGCTTCTAGAGACTCGATCTGTAAAATCTACAGACAACTATGCTCTAGACGCTTATTCTAAGCTCGCCTTCCTAGCAGATAAGCATCCTAATTGCCTGTCACATACGTTAAAATAAATTCAATACATAAAATGTAAATGTGAGCATACAAGTTTGATAATAGCATATAGAGTTCGAAATAGTTTACGCATAACCAGCACGTACACAGAGGAAAACGAAGCATGTTCGACATGGATCTATCGATACCAATGACTGCGGGTTGACTGCCCGAGGCAGTTTGCAATACATGATTACCACCGTAATCCATGCAAGTAATTGTCCTTAACAACCCCCATGTGAACGGGTGCTGAGTCCAAACTATAGTACTACGTCGTTAAGGTAGGTAGACAGCATTCCACGTGTAAACATAACAACAAGCATTCATTTAGTCACGTAATACATGCAGAACGGTTAGCGTTTAAATAATTGAGTAGTGTGTTCAATTGTGATTTTAGATAAGTAACGTATGTAACACCCAAAAGTGCTAAAGCAAAAAGGGTTCGAGTATACTCATAGCAATTGATGGATTGAAGGGAGCGCTTGAGAGTAGGGTTAGCCTGTAGGATCGTTCTCCGACCTGTTTGAGTCGTTCAGAGAAGTTCGTATCCGAATTAAGAGGCGGAAACTAATAATTCGGTGCTATTCAAGCTGTATTCACTTTAATCTTGATGTTTTATTGATATTGAACACAATTACAAGATCTGACAGCACTTCGGCAGAGTACCGGAACAAAACACCATCAACTAACTGTTTTGGATCGCCCCTAGGACCTATATATAGACTTTCTGGTCCGCTCATACGACATGTACGTATGAGCGGTCCAACAACATGACAGAAAAGCGGTCCAAACAACGACCAAATAAGCGATCCAGCCCAACAATGACACAAAAGCGGTCCTAGAGTATGTACATATAAGCGATCCTATACAATCTCCTATTTCTAGGTATCCGTGTCATTTTCGATCTGTTCAATCTTCAAGACTCGATGAAAGACGTAGTCGACAGACGTAGGTGCACTAACAGACTCCCCTTCGGATGTTGACGGAGTCTTCATAGAGTCTTCGCACATGTCAATCTACAATCTTCATCAGTCGACAATTTGCCTCTGAAATATCTGTTGTTTCAAGAATCCTCGTTCTCAATCTTCATTATCAACAACTCTTCTCTCTTGAATGTTAACATGGTGTCTTCAGACTCCCCCTCTCACACAGCTGGGATCGTAGTCTGGAATTTAAACTTTCACTGGTTCTAAGATCATTAACAGGCTCCCATCAGGTTCCAGATCGATACCTTGCTCCATTCTTTCAGGATCAATATCTGGCTCAAGTCCTGCACAATCTCTATCGAAACATAAGTTTCTACAAAGATTAAAACTTTTCAACAATTTAGAAACTGTGTTGAACCAAAACAATAATTATTTTGCATTCAAGAATTTATTACTGGTTCTTATCAAAAACAACTTTATCATCTTCACATAAACACTCCCCAAACCAGTTCTTCAAGTTTAGCACTTTGAATTTTGAAAATCAACATCCCAACACCAGTTGTCGAAAATCTTTTTGAATTTTCAAAATTTATGCTAAAACACACTGAAAATCTTTTTGGATTTTTGAATAAAAGTAAATGCAGAAATGAAATATTTAGAAACAATATTTTTGTGAGTTTGTGCAAGAGGATCATATCAGTTATGAAACAGATCACAAACACCATTAAGCTTTAAATATTCTCAGTTCTAAACAATTTACCTAGATTGTCAGTATGTTTGTCCACATAAATTTTCACACAAACTTCAATTGATTCGAGATACGATATTAATGTTTTAGAGACTTAAACTTAATTGTGTATCACTCCACTTGAATATACTCTCGTATCCAGATCCCAAATATTCAGTCTTACAGGTGAGTATACCACAGATGATATCTGTAAAGGGGTAAATGCGAAACCGTGAGAGCTCAGGTCAGAACTTCCGTTCAGCAGAGAGATGACGGCTCGACTTTTGGTGGGTCCCCTTTAGAGGATCTTTTTTACAACAGCAAAGATTATCAATTTTATTGTTTAATCAGTTTGCTGAGGGCGGTGCTTATGTTTCAAAGCTTTTTGCAGAAAGTATTATTCGGGGACTAGGTCAGTATTTCCATATAGCAGAAGTCCCGGAATAATACCCCGGATATCACTGAGCATAAAGACCTAGTATCTCAGACTACGGGACCTTTCAAACAAGATTTCGGGGGTTACCCATATATCCGAGAATAGTTACCCACGAATTAAGTAAGTTTGATTTAGGTTTATTTCTCGTTTCAATTTACTAAATGTGCGAAAATCTACTAACACATCCGCAGTAAGATTGTTTATCACATTTTGACTTTACAATTCTTTAGCATGCTGTGATAGTTCACTGATGTACTATCATTTCCTCTTTTATGCAACAAAATCTCATTTTTCTGTTTTATCATGTTTTTGTCTTTTTCAAATTTCGATGTTTTTGGATTTTCTAACAATTCTTACTCCCCCTAAAATTCAAATACATCTAAAGAAAATTGAAAACAAACTGTACAGAACATGACAACTGATATCGAAACACTTCAATTCTCCATCCGTTTGGCTTAAACAATCAGAACTTCCCCTCACAACAATCTATTTTCCCATAATGATTTCAAAACACTTAAGTTTGTTTTAATCAGAATGGTTTTTCCGGAAAATAAGTTTAGTTGTTATTACCTTTTGTAAAAATGATGCAAAATCATCACATTGTTTACCAAATTCTTATGAATGATAATTAAATCAAGTCCAATTCAATGACCTTGATTTAACCACTTGTAAGATCAACACCATTCCACAACTAAAACTTTCAAACCTGTTTTTCAACCAATTACCATCTTTTGGTTGAATTCTCAAGATGCCGATTCCTACTCCTCGCTTACAAACCTGGGAGTTCCGGCAAGTCTTGCAAAAAAACCTCATAAACAGATTTAGAAAGATGCCGATTCATGATCCACAATACGATCTTGGGATCTCCGGCAAGTCAGGTTTTTATTCTTGAAAAAATATATCCACCCAAGCCTGACCTTCCTTGGGTGTAACCTCATCGTTCTCATCGTTCTTTTCAACCGACTTGTAAACCCATCCTTTGGAAGCATAAAAATCCTTAATGCTTTGGGCCTTTCCACTGACCATTTTTCCAAAGATGCGTTTTATATTTCCGTTAAAAGTTTTTTCAACATCTATTTTCTTCTTATCATAATAAAATTGATTTGAAATTTCAACTTTTCCGATTTTAGATTTGTAATTTTTAGCATTTAGTGGCGGAAAATTCACATCGTCCACTTTCGGAACTTTCTTTTCAACCTTTTTCTCAACACGTGGCTCCTCTGATTTTATGGAATCAGATTCATCACCAGAACAATTACCTGAACCTTTCACAACCCATTTCTGATTTGGCACATTTTCTTTCCTTTTTGAAGCATTCTTTGAACATTCTCCTTTTTCAAAAATCGAATTTTCAAAGCCAGTAAACTTCCGGGTTGACAGTTCAGTCTTCTCAACAATTTTTTCTTTCATTTTTCTTGAGACTTCTTGTTTTGGTCGAAATGTCTTTGGACAATCTTTTGCAACATGACCCACAGCTTTACACTGAAAACAAGATCTCTTTTCAACCTTCTTTGGATCTTCCTTCTTCTTCATGTCCTCTTGCTTCTTAGCAAGGAATTCTTGATTCGTTTGATTTCTGAAAGATTTTTCTTTTTCAGCTTCTGTAGTTTTTCCTGCAACAAACATTGTTTTTGGTTTATAAACTTTTTCATTTTTATAGTTTTTCTGTGGAATAAAACCAAGACCTTTCTTTTTGAAATTACGATTATGGTTTGGTTTCTTTTGGAAACTATAACCACAATTGTAACCCATTTTCTTGTTGATTCTTTGTTGATCTCTTGAAGTGTATTGTTTAGGTTTTCCATTAAGATTAAAATCTTTTATTTCAGAAATATTAATTTCTGTTATTTTGAAAACCTTTTGAATCATTTCAAGTCTGACACTTCTTATTGGAAAACTCTCGTCAGAATATAATTTGTCAGAACCTTTCAAAGTATATGCCACTTTGACCGATTCATCATTCAAATTAGACTTTGAAAGTAAAAATTCTTTATCATAAACTCGTTTGTCCTTTTTGACTGTTGACTTTGACGCACTGGACCCAGACTTTGACTCGGGTTTGGACTCTGGATTTGACTCCTCACTGTCATCTTTATCTAACACCTGATCGACCACACTTTTTATCAACTTTGACTCATGATCAGTGTCTGATGACGTATACGTGATATCAATATTTTCTGGCAAGTTATCCGACGGCCCAGACTCCCATTTCAAATTGATCGCTTTATTGACTCTTTCTGAATTTGGTTTTCGAGGTGAATATCCATTTTCGACCGGGGGCGGACATCTATTGTAGGAAACACTCGGTTTCTTACCAGAAGCTTTCAATTTTTCTTCTTCATTTGTCACACACTTTTCTTCATCCGATGTCTGCTCTTCTTTGAACGTCTTCAAATCTTTCACCACCGGATAAATCCTGTCAACAACAAAAGTAGAACATGAGTAACTGTCTAATAATTTCTTAACTTTCTCAGTTTCTATCTTTTGTGTTGCCAACTCAAGCTCGAGATCTGCACATTTCTTTATGTTATAGTTTGCCGTATCAAGCTGTCTCAGATAAGCTATCTTCAAAGTATTCATAGCTTCAGCTTGTTCACCATCAGAATCTGTATACTTGTTGATTTCTCTGTTCATTGTGTCATACGATTCTTTCAACTTGTGAATGTTGTGCAACAGCTCATTGTTCTGCTTAATCAGCGAATCACAGTTCATGCACTTTTCTTGGACCATGACCGGTTCAGCATCCACTTTAATCTCAAATTCAGGAACTTCTTTCACTGTCCTGCTTGAATTTAAAAATTGAGCTCTTCTCAATTTCTCAGCTTTTGCTTCTTCCTTCAATCTCTCTTCCTCTTCTGCCTCCTCTCTGATCTTTCTTCGTCTCTCTTCAGCAGCTTCCATGACTTTTCTGCATCTTTCTGCACATTTCAAATCATAAGCATTAGTAAAGAAAGCATGAGAAGTGTTTTTAGACATCTCTTTGGCCATAAGATTTTGATCTGGAAAAAAATCATCCCAGGTAAATCCTTCAGTCAACTTCTCATCATCTTGTTCAGCTAAACACACTTTGCTTTCTTTCGGAAGATACTTTTCCCAGGTGAAATTATCATATTTTCCCTGACTAACAACACATGCCTTTTTATCAACCACATCTCTTCCATGAGCCGTTTGTGCCTGATGCTGTTGTGCTGGTGGTGTGATTTGATGATAAATGGCTTTCTTGTGATAATCATTGTTTCCGAAAGGATTCTGGGCACCAGTAGCTTCACAGTTTTTGCACTCCCTCTGGAAATACCCCTTCTCCCTACAACGAAAACATGTAACTTTGGATTTATCAAAACCCAAAGCTGAAATGTTTGCATCACGAAAATCATCACGACCAGTAATTTGTTTAAACTTTTCAGCACGTCTCATCACACTTTCCATACACCATTTTATATCCATCAATTCCATTTCCTCAGCATCAATTTGATCGTAATCCTCTTTCGTGAGCATTGGATTTCCGATCTTTCCTGCAACAAAACAACTATAAGATTCTAAAATCATCCCTAACAAAGACATTTGATTTTTAGCAATCTCTTCAGTGTAGTCTTGATCATTTTCAAGGCTTAACACAATGTTACACTGAAGTTTTCTACCATTCTTTGTTACAGAAATGTTAGGATCGAAAGATGAAAATCTTGTGCTGTTGCTTAATCCTTGAGATGCCGTCTTTTCAGAAGAATCTTTAACACTGTAAGCAGTTTCGATCTTAGGAGAATACTTTGTGAATCAGTAGCACCATGCTTGTAGTACAGACTGATATCCTGTTCTCCATCGTAGTTCTTCATCCTAGCAATCTTTCTTTGCTCCATCTCTTGAGCTTCTAAATGCTTTATGAAGTCTCCTAGTTTCATCTTTTTATATTCTACTTTGTTGGACTTCAGCATCATCAAAAACGTTCCCCAGATTTCATATGGAAGCGCATCTGCAAGTTTTTCAAATAATTCATCAGTATCTTTCTTAATACCTAACTTTGTCATATTTCTCACCAAGTTACAATATCTATCAATAATTTGTTTGGTGGTTTCATTTTTCAATCCCCGAAACAAATCAAATTCCTTCTTCATGAGAGACATTTTGTTCTTTAACATATTGTCACTTCCCGTAAACTTTGCTTCCAATTCTGTCCAAATTGAATATGCAGTTTCGTCATGTTGAAGCAATATCAAGATATCTTCTTTTATAGCTTGCTGAAGCAGACTCACCATCAATTTCTCATCTCGATATTTCTTTTTATCTGCAGTACTCATTTCTCTAAGTGTTAGCGGAGTACCATTCACAACATCGTCCTTTGTGGGTTTAACATATGGTTCCTCGGTGTGTTCCCACGCATCAAGATGATAAGCTTCAACCCAATTTCCGAATCGTTCCGACCACACGTTGTAATCATCAATATCCATGAGTTTCGGTGGTTTCTGAGACGTTCCGGTTTCATTTTCAATCAAAGCACTTTGAGTAATCGAGGCCGGGGTAGCAAAAGCGTTATAAAGTTCAGTATCCATTGTTCAAATCGTTCACAAAATCACAACAATTTCCTGATCTTTGACAAAAACTGTTCAAATAAACGGACTGTCAAAAAAATGAACTGAATACACTGTCTTTTTGAGCGGATCAACTGATTGATCAATCGAGCAGACCAATCTAATTTTGTTGGAGCGGTCCAAGTACAATGTCAGTTCGAGCGAACTGACCAATAAGCGGTCCAATAAGCTTGTCGAATAAGCGGACCAAACAGTGTCCGACCGAGCGATCCAGAAATTGTAAAAAAAAAAACGGTCCAGATACTGTTAAATGAGCGGTCCAAAATCAGTCACAAGAGCGGTCCAAAAGCTTGTTCGTACGAGCGATATGGACAATGTCAATTCGAGCGGTTCAGACAGTGTTCGTTCGAGCGGTTCAGACAGATTGTATCAATGAGCGGTCCAAACTAAGATTTCAAGCGATCCAAACCCAAAATTTAATCCTTGGAGCGGTCCAGAGAGATATTTTGGACCGGTTCAGATGCTGATGTCACGTTTTGCGCGAATCTGTATGAACGAACCACCTAAAATCTTGGTTTCTATGTCGATTTTAGATCTGAAAATTTCAAGGATTTGTTAATTCATGATTCCGAGCGTACTGTGCGATTTTGAGCCGGTTTCACCGTGAAAAATTTTGAAAACGTGAAGAAAGTGTAGAAAATCAGAAGAAATGCAGCTAAATTGGCAAGAACTCCTCCTCCTGAGCTCTGATACCACTTGTAGGATCGTTCTCCGACCTGTTTGAGTCGTTCAGAGAAGTTCGTATCCGAATTAAGAGGCGGAAACTAATAATTCGGTGCTATTCAAGCTGTATTCACTTTAATCTTGCTGTTTTATTGATATTGAACACAATTACACGATCTGACAGCACTTCGGCAGAGTACCAGAACAAAACACCATCAACTAACTGTTTTGGATCGCCCCTAGGACCTATATATAGACTTTCTGGTCCGCTCATACGACATGTACGTATGAGCGGTCCAACAACATGACAGAAAAGCGGTCCAAACAACGACCAAATAAGCGATCCAGCCCAACAATGACACAAAAGCGGTCCTAGAGTATGTACATATAAGCGATCCTATACAATCTCCTATTTCTAGGTATCCGTGTCATTTCCGATCTGTTCAATCTTCAAGACTCGATGAAAGACGTAGTCGACAGACGTAGGTGCACTAACATAGCCTGATTAGTTCGATAGCATAACGATGAGTAACGCATTAAATGGAAACAAGTGATGATGGGTCGAACAGCCTGCTCGATTGGACAGTCCGTTCGATCGGCTGGGCTGTTCGATCGGCTAGGAGCCTGATCGATCAACAGCCTACGTTGAGCGTTCGGTGCGACAATTTCTGATATTTCGATTTTGATTAAAGACGATATGAATACTATAGAGTTTCCTATTCAAATTACTTTTAATCCCAACCACTATATCTACATACAAGCATCTATATTTCACACTATCCTTTCGCTACCATTCATCATAATTCGATTTCGATTGAGTTCGATTGAGTTTCGAGTTTCGATTCGATTGGTCACCACACATAACATAAAGTAAACACGCACAGGTAACACGTAAGCCACACACACGTATAATAACACCAAAACCGCAAAATTGAGTTTCGAGTTCGATTGATGATTCGATTAGCTTGATTATTGATTGATTAACTTTATTGCATTGTTACTTCCTACTATTCACAGTCGTAAAGCGTTTCGCGTTGATTAAACATTCGATTACTTCGATTCCTTGGATTAACAACACTTACTCCACATAATACAAATAATAAAACATAAAATAGACTAATTACAGTCAAGAAGTCAAACTTGACTTTGACTTTGACTTTGACATTCGGTAACACGGGGTGTTACAACAAAGTTTCCTAAAAGAATGGTCAAGGGATGTATGCTGAGGATGGGATATGATGGTGCTTTGAACAACGCAAATTATTTGAAGTCGAAGTTTCAAAAGCCTTACAAGTTTATCGTTCATTCAGTATTGCAGGCTTTAAGCCATTGCAAGGGAGGATATGATGCCATGCGTGATTATCAGATGAATATGGTTACAGCGTTGGTTCTGAATAAGAAGTACAATTTCTCCCACATCGTTTTTCATTACATGGCCGAGAATATTACAATGAAGAGTAGAACTTGGATTTATCCAAGATTTGTGCAAATGTTGATTGATCATGCATATTCTGATATTGAAAGAGATGTAAACAATGAGTTGTTAGTCCTTTCACACATGAGCAACGATTCTCTGAAGCAGCTAGCAAGATATCATCCGAATCATCCTGAGCCAACGAAAGTAGCTGAATTTTTCGATTTTATCAAGGAAGCAAACTATGTTGATCCAGATCCAGTAAATCATCAAAACTGGAGGAATAAAGAAGAGATGAAAGAAGCTGCATATTGTAATGAGTTAGAAGCTCTTGAAAATTTCAAAAGTACACGTAATGATTGGTTTGTGAAAGAACCGAGGAAGAGAAGCAAGAAAGTTACTCCCAAAGTGCAAAAGGGAGAGGGTTCATCGTCACAGCCCAAGAAACGCCAAAAGAAAGTTGCAAAGACTATGCTTATTGATGAGCCTGATGTAGAAGAGCCAGTACCAGAAGCTGAGGTAGAAGAAGAACATGATGTTGAAGCTGAAGCTGAGACTGAAGCTGAAGCTAATATTGAAATTGATGTTCGTTTATTACCTAATTCTCAGAGTTTACTGAAGGATTTGAAGGCATTTAATGCAAAGAAAGATAAAGCTGCTGTTGATGCTCAGAAAGAAAAAGTAGCTGATGATATAGAAAGTGATGATGTTGACAAAAGTACTACGAGCTCTTCTTGTTCTTCTGATGATGAGATCGATGAAACTGAACGTTTGAAAAGAATTCAAGAAGAGACAGAGAAAGAGAAACAGTTGAGAAAGAGGAAGAGACAGGAGAAGGATGATGTTGCATATATTCCATCTCCTGAGCATGTATCTGAATCTCAATCGCCTTCAGGTGGAAGGAAGAAAGCGGGTGCGAGAAAGAGGATTGTTTCTCCTAAAATCAAAAAGGTTACTCCCAAGATCAAGAAGCCTACAAAGATTGTTCTAAAGAAGAAACCGTCCCAAGAACCGAGTAAACCACCATCACCACCACCTGAACCAATACCACAACAAACACCTATACATTCACCACCTCACCAATCACCTCCTAAACAACCAACACCACCAAGACAACCTTCACCATTCCATCTCACACCACCTCATTCACCACAAAAAATTCATACCATTACACCACCACAAGAAACAACCTTACTTACATCTCAACCAATCTTCCAAACACCACCACCTTCACAACCAATTATTCAAACCACACCTGGTTCTTCGGGGTATAAAGGTTTTCCACCCATTCCTCCGAACTTGAGTATGGGTCTTGAAGATATTGGAGACTTTGATTTTGCAAGTAATGTTCAATTGAAGAATGTGGAAAGTAAAGTTGATGATGTGATGGATGAAAACAAAAGATCAGCAGCTGAAAGCAAAAGAGTAGCTGATCGTGAAAAGATTCTTGAAATGCGTGTAAAGAAGTTAGAATCTGAGAACAAGTCTTTATTGAAGTAGATAGATACCGAACAGACAAAGATTGATTTCTTGAAGGTAAGGGTAGCAGAGTTAGAAGAAGAAAAGACTCTCCGAGATGAACAGAACAAATATTTTGAATTAAAAAACAAAGAGCTTGAAGCTACGAAAGCATTGAAAGAGCACGAATTCTATATGATGAACAAAGTGATAGAAAGTATGCTTTGGAAGTCAATAGAGCAAAGATTTGAAGAAATTCAAGTGGAAGAAGTCAGGGCTAAACGCCAAGCTGAGATTGAAGCTCTAATGAAAGACAAAGGCAAGAATGCTGCAGGCAGAGTTGCAGTAGTTGAAAGATCGATTGTTCCATCATTAGTTGTTGAAAATCCTGTTCCTATATCTTCCTTATCAGCAATCTTTGAAGAAAATGTATCACTTGAAGATATTGCTATTGATGATGAGGAAGATGATAGCGAAGAAGATGACGATGAAGAGGGTGATGAAGAAAGATGATGACGATGATGAAAAAGTGTTTCCTGCGAGTAGTCATGGTTCTGATGATGACAATGACGATGATGATAATCAGGGAGGTACTGGTATTCCTGTGACTGAAGCTTCCAAAGATCAAAATGTTGATGATTTAATGAAAGATAATGCTAATGAAGAAACAGAGGGAGCTGATGGAGAGGGGGAGCATGTTGATGATCAAAACGTTGATCAAGTTGAAAAGTTGATTCTTCGATTAGAGCCTCATGTTGAAGAAGGTGAATTTAGGCATACTTACACATTGAGTGAGATCCTAAAGATGTCTAATGTGAATGAAAATGAATTTAAGTTCGATTTCGAAGAAGAACTAAATGCATTCGATATCAACCATCAACCAGAGTATGAGTATAAATATGTTGAAGATGCAGATGTGTATGATAGGGTTGAGGTTGAGGATTGTTCAGATGAAGAGGGTGTTACTGAAGATACTTCTGAACTTCCAACCCTGATGGAATTCTTCACTGAAGAAAATAGAGATGAATTGAGAAGGAAGGTCGCTGAGATACTAAAAGATAAAAATTTCGATGGTACTCCGAAAGATCTTCAGAAAGAAGAGCGAAAGAAATGGTTCAAGGATAGTCATGAAAGAAAGTTCAAGAAACCGTTGAAGTATTATCAGAGAGATAGAAGCATTTCTTTGGGGTGATATCATAAGCTGGGGATTTCTACTGCAGGTTAATGCTTATGCAATTAGAAGAGAGTGTGGAGTTCAATACTTTGAGCGCTTATATGATGTTATGTCGCTGCCATGGTGGGATGTAGAGGAGTTATCGAAAGTGAGAACCTTAGGGTATCCAGTAAGGAAGAATGATGTAGCGATGTGGGGTTACATAAAGTTCGAATCGTTGAAGAACTTCAGACACTAGAAGCCTCATTACCCGAAGAGAGTTAAAAGGGTAGATCCAGTGACAGGGATTGAAGAGACTATTCTGAATGTGAAAAAGCTGAAAACGATGAGAAACATTCCAGTGCCCAAGATGGAACAGGAATTTTACAAAGGTTTCATGGGCTGGGTGTACAGTTGTATATCTACTGAGGAAGTAATCACTTACCGAGATGGGAAAGAGATTAGAGAGATTTTTATCTACAACCCGATGTGGTTGGTTAACTGCTCAGCGAAGCATATAGAATGTTTATTCATCAACAAGATCCGTTTCCAATCTGAAGACAGGGAGCAAGCGATGCAGTTTCAAAAAGTTGCAACTATTTGCTTTCAGAAAGGTATAAATTCTGAAAGTAAATGGAATTCTAAATGGTGGTCGCTTGAAGAGAAAGAAAAGAAGAAAGCTAAAAGGAAAGGAAGAAGCTGGAAGAAAACAGAGGAAAGTGGATGAAAATGCAAGCTGAAGAAGAAAAGAAAAAGAAGAAAGAGAACGATAGGCTGAGGAACTTGCTGAGAAAGAAGCCTAAGGCAAGAGAGGAAACTTTCAAGTCGCTCTGAAGACCCGAAGACAAGACTGAAGACTCCGGCTGTATCCAAGATGGAGTTTGTTAGTGCACGATGTCTAATGCCTACGTCTTAGTTTTAGTCATGCTTGTATAGGGTCTAGGGGTCAAATATGTCAGTAATGTCTAGTGTAGGGGGCTGAATGTAAAAGTTATGGTTTAAGGAAGTGATTCCGCTTGAAATGACATGTTGTCATTTCAAGCGAAATCAGGAAGTTGTGATTCCGCTCGAAATGACAGCATGTCATTTCAAGCGAAATCAGAACAGTATAAATATGTGTGTCTGTTTCTCATTTGGTACCGATCGTCAAGTTGTATACCGAAGTGCTGCCAAATTTTCCTGTGATCCATTAATGAGAAACAGTGTTTAAAGTGATATTCTGTCTATTTCTACTCCATTCTCTTTGATTCAAACTGTTTATGTGATTCCGCCACATAAACAGTGATATTTTGATTCTGATTGACTCATTAGATCGTTAATATCGATCCTACACAAGTATTGATTGCAAGTGTTGCTTTCAAAGAAACAACTTTGTAATGATTACAAGATGTTTACAAAGGAGAGTTTACAAGTACAAGTGTGATAACTTGCTAAGATGTTGGGTGATCTCCAAATGAGACCTTCACTGCATATTTTTACTAGTGGCTAAGTATTTTAGATCATTCATGATCTAGAATATTCTAAGCATAAACCATACATAAATATCTTTGATATTTTAGAGCTAATTTCTAGATCATTCTTACAAAATATCTAGCATTTCTAAGAGTTTTCGTGGTGATTCTAGAATTTTCTTGGCTGATCTAGAGTCTTCCGATGGTGCCTAGATGTTCCAGCAACTTGTTGGCTGTTCCGGAAACTTTCAGACAGCCATAGACGCATCTTTAGTGTTCCAGAACCTTCCGGAACTCACAAAAAAAGTTTTGTATTTAGGCGGATCGTGACATTCTCCCCCACCTAAATTCATGACGCCCTCGTCGTGGTACTTCTGTGACCGACGATTTGTTCTCACGATCCGCATGGCGGATAATGCTTTGCCCTGGTACCTTGTATCCATCTCCAAGGGTGTCGTGTGAACTTCTTTTGTCTTGATGGTGTACATGGTGTTGAGGAAGGGTGCTGGAATGGCGTTGGATCTCTGGAAGAATGCCATCCCGAGCACGATCTTGTAGTCGTCCATGGGAACGACCGAGAAAGTGATCTTCCCGTTCCATGTCCCGACCTTGGCTTTGGCATTATAGGATACTCCTTCGATTGTCTTAGGGTCCCCGCCAACAGCCTTCATCATTAGTCCCTCTTGTGTGCTGATCCGTAAACCAAGTCTTTTGTCCTCGTCCCTAGTAATGAAATTGTGACTGGCTCCGGTATCAACTAAGGCTTTTGCGTGTTGCCCGTTAATCTCGAGTGTTATGAATCGAAGACCTTTTGGGTCCACATTTGTGGAATGTTCCTTGATTTTACTCGAGCGGTCATGGGTTATTCTTAGCGGCTTCGTTTGTTGTGTCCTTAAAGCATTAAGGACTTGGAGTTGCATTGCCCCTAGACGAGCCTCCCCGCAACCCTCGGCTTCATCATCTTCAGTTCTGATAAGGGCTGCAAACTTAGATTTCTTTGGACAATCGCGTGCATCGTGCGACCCTTCGCAAATGAAGCATCCTCCTCTTGCGGGCTGGCTGTTGTTATATCTTGGGGGGGTTTTGGCCTTCTATCCTTCGAGTGTAACTTGGTTTTGCTCCCCCACCTATGTTTTCATCCGGTTCTTCGACTACGGGTTTAGTTGGGCGTTTTTCCTTAAGATCGATCAAGCTTTCAGCTACGGAGATGGTAGTAGCTAAATCTTGAACATTGCGATGATCCAATTCTGTTCTAGCCCAATATTGTAACCCTTCAAGGAAGTAGAAAAGGGAATCCTTTTCTGACAGATCGGGGATTTCAAAGACAAGTGTCGTGAATTCTTTGACATAGTCCTTGAGGGTTTCGGTATGCTTGAGCTTTCTCAATATGCTACTAGCTTCGTGCTCAGCATTACAACAACAACAACAACCGTACCCCGTAAATCCCGCAAACAGCAAAGCTACTCATAGGGTCTTGGGAGGGTGGGATGTAGACAGACCATGCCTCTATCCCTAGGGATAGAGAGGCTGCTTCCAGAAGAGACCCTCAGCTCCAAAACGAACAACAAACCAACACATCAAGTCAAAGAATATATAAAAATAGAATATAGAAAATTGTTTCTTTAGTTCTTGGACAAATTCAGCCCAAGTGCTAATAGTGCACGTACCTTTGGTGATGTCTGTGTATCGACGTCTCCACCATAGTGTTGCCGTGTCTTTTAGGTACATGATGGTCGTCTTGATTTTGGTGGCATCGTCCTTGATTTGCACTCCACCCAAGTATTGTTCCATCTCCCATACGAAGTCGTCAACCGCTCGTGCTTTTCTTTTGCCAAGGAATGGAGATGGTTTTGGGATCTCCACCCTTGGGGTAAAGAGATCGGTGTTGGCTGAATGCACAACTACTTGCTTATTTTCCTTTACTTTTGCTTCCAGGTCCAAGAAGCTTCGATGACAATCACGAATACTATTTTCCACCTCGTTCCGTAGCTTCGACATTTCCTCCTTGAATAATGTCGTAAGCTCGTGGCGCCAAACGCTCATGAGAGACTTGGCGTCGTCTTTGTATGTTACGAAATTAGTTTCCAACGTTTATAATTGTTGGAATGCATGGTCGAGTTGCGCACCCAATCCGGTGACCGCCGCCTTGGTGTCACCAATGCGCTTGTCATATGTTGCCTCTCGTTCTTTCTTAGTTGTGCGCCTTTCATCACCAATTGTTTCGATTGCCATCCCGAATGAATCGTCCCGCTCTGATACCACTTGTCACGGAGTAAATATCTAACTCACGTGTAGCGACTTAGACTTGATCTAAGTTAAGCTTTTGTGCCCAACGATTATAAGGTTTTGTGGGAATCAAGTATTGATTACAAGATAGTTACAAAGGAGAGTTTACAAGTACAAGTGTGATAACTTGCTAAGATGTTGGGTGATCTCCAAATGAGACCTTCACTACATATTTATACTAGTGGCTAAGTATTCTAGATCATTCATGATCTAGAATATTCTAAGTATAAACTATACATAAATATCTTTGATATTTTAGAGCAAATTTCTAGATCGTTCTTACAAAATATCTAGCATTTCTAAGAGTTTTCATGGTGATTCTAGAGTGTTATTGGCCGATCTAGAGTCTTCCGATGGTGCCAAGATGTTCAAGCAACTTGTAGGCTGTTCCGGAAACTTTTGGGCAGCCCTAGACGCATCTTTAGTGTTCCAGAACCTTCCGGAACTCGCAAAAAAAATTTTGAATTTAGGCGGATCGTGACATTCTTGTCACGGAGTAACTTTCTGGCTCACGTGTAGCGACTTAGACTATGTTAAGCTTTTGTGCCCAACGATGATAAGGTTTTGTGGGAATCAAGTTATGATTGCAAGTGTTGCATACAAAGAAACAACTTAGTATTGATTACAACAAGGTGTACAAGAGTGAGCTATGAGTACAAGTATACAAACTTGCTAAAGTGTTGGGTGATCTCCAAATGAGACCTCTTTCACCTATTTATACTAGCTAACTACTAGTTCTAGAGAATTCTATAAAAAATATCTTGGATTTTTATGAGCTGCATTCTAGAATGTTCCTTCAAAATATCCATGCTTTCTAAGTGATTTCATGGTCTTTCTAGAGGATTATTGCTGCGGAAATATCTGCCCTTTCTAGTTCTTTGAAGGCTGATCTAGAACCTTCTGATGGTGCCAAATCGTTCCAGCAACTTGTAGGTTGTTCCGGAAACTTCCGGGCAGCCCTAGACGCATCTTTAGTGTTCCAGAACCTTTCGGAAATATCCCCCACCTATGTCGTCAATGGGTTGTTCGACTACGGGTTTATTAGGACGTTTTCTTTAAGATCAATCAAGCCTTCATCTACAGCGATGGTAGTAGCTAAATCTTGAACATTGCAACGATCCAATTCTGTTCTAGCCCAATATTTTAACCCCTCGAGGAAGTAGAAAAGGGAATCCTTTTCCGACAGATCGGGGATTTCAAGGACAAGTGTTGTGAATTCTTTGACATAGTCCTTGAGAGTTCCGGTATGTAACTCCCTGCATCCCTAAACTTTTGGCTTTTTTCAATATTGGCCCTATACTATGTGAGAATTGACTCTTTTGATACTTTATGAATCTTGATACTTTAATACTCGAATCTTGAAAATTGGATTGATACTTGAAACTTTGTGAATCTTAAAACTATGAGACTTGACTCTTAATACTAGATTCTTGATACTTAACTCTAGAAATTTGATTCTTGATACTTAATACTATGAGACTTGATACTTAATTCTAGATGCTTGATTCTTAAAACAAGATTCTTGATACTTGACTCTTGAAACTAGATTCTTGATACTTGACTCTTGATACTTGATTCATGATACTTGATTCTTGGTGCTTGACTCTTGAGACTCGTGAAACATGAGACTTGGTTAAATGAGAGACTAGAGACTTGACACTTATGTAAACTTGGAAACTTGGAAACTTTTATCTTGTTATGTGATGATATTACACAATGATACGCAGCGCAACGCTTAATCTAACTCGCAAAAACGAAAAGTTGCAAAACGGATTGGACTGTCCGAATGGACATCCGATCGGATGACCATCCAATCGGAGGGCCATTCGACCGAACAGCCATCCGATCCGTCTTCTGCACCGCCTTACTTCTCCTCTGACACTATAAATAGGACTTGTCACATCATTCTTCACTGATGTGACAAAGCCCTCTGATCCAGACGCACACACTCTCATTCTTGAACACTTTTCTTCAATTCTAGGCCGATTCTTGTAAGTTTTCTCTTAGATTCTTGTACAACCTGATCATTACACTATTCTTCACATGATTCTACACCAAAACCACACTTTTCACCATGAAATCACTAGGATTCAAGCTCTTGAAGGTGACGTCATCATGGCAGTTTGTACAACCAACTGTGTGATGTTATTTCTGTCAAATATTAGCTCAGATCTAAGGGATTTCTATGTGTTTTACCTTAAATCTTTACTAAATCTATGCATTTTCAGCTAAACTCATGCTTTTTTTCATCTTTCTTCAACTTTTTACTTATAACGGTGGAATCCGGACCCAAATGGGCTGCAAACTTGATGATTAGTCTGGAGTCGGCTTAGGAATGGATTCTCACCGGGGAAGATGGCCGGATTACGGATTCAGACATGAACACCGTCAAGAACAGATACCAAATCGGGCGGGGTGATTCCGATCCGATCAGACAGGCTGAGCCTTGATGAGTTTTCCATTGTCTCGATATGTTACCATGCCGTTTTCGTTAAACGCAAACTTAGAGATTTTGCAAACTTTTCAAACAAACAAGGACACCAAAGGATGAACGACCATCCGATCGGACTGTCGTCCGATTGAATGACCATCCGACCAGGTGGGTTATCTCAATGAGCTTCAACACTTGAACTATTTTGAATCAGAACCTTTGAACTTTGAAACTTACACTCGAATAGTCATTCAACCTAACGGTCATCCGATCGAAAGACTTGTATTTATGCTACAATGAAAACTTCAAAAGTTAAACATTTTGGAAACTTATCTCACTGATCGAATGACCATTCTATTGAATGGCCATCCATTCGGATGACCATCCGATCGAATGGTGATCCGTCCCATCTCACTAGTCATCCGACCGGATGACTATCCGTCCGGATGGCCATCTGATCAGGAGACTGATCCGACACTTTGCACGATTCTCGTTATTCTACCGACGCTTATCTGTTATCTATAATCAGGCTAATCTCGGAGCTCCCTTTAATCCAAGTAATAGGTGTTGATACTTAGCACCCGCTGTGAGTATACTCGATCCCTTTTCGTTTTAAACTTTTGGGATACAACATGTATTCTATGAAACTTGAAACTATTTGAATCTAACTCTATCCTCTGTAAATGTGAAACTTGATACTTTTGGATTCTTGATTCTTGATTCTTTATGCTGTGTGAACGTTTAATCCTTGTGTGTAGTTCCGCCTTAACAATAGTAGCACTATAGGAGAATGCACCTCCCCATTTTTCTCGGAGGTATTGTTAGGAGGATTCTATTTGCTTTCCTTGATTCTTGGGAAAGTGGTAAATGCATTGGGACACTTGGGCTATCACTTGGACTGCGAACACTAGCATGGCTGAAACTATTTTATCGTTTACATGATGGATATGAGTCTTTTAAACTATTATTCTATATACTCAAACTTGTATACTCGCCAGTACATTATTGTATTGACTTTATTTTAACACATGTTGCAGGTTGCTAGAATGCTGGAGTCAAGGAAAACAAGCTAGGATTGATGCTTAGAAACTCGCCTAGCTTAATCTAGAAACTTGAAATGATGTTTGATTATTGTTTTGATATTTTGTTATGCGGTTGATGTTTTTAGACAATGTTATCGTGGAATCTAATTAAACTATATTCAAATATCTAGTGTTATGGAAACTCATGAGCAATCTTAACGCTTAGTGCCGCACCCCGATGTTTCCGCCATCGGTTGGGGTGTGACACGGTATGCTTGAGCTTTCTCAGTTTGCTCCTAGCTTCGTGCTCAGCATTGACCGGGTAAAATTGTTTCTTTAGTTCTTGGACAAATTCAGCCCAAGAGTTAATAGTGCACGTACCTTTAGTGATGTCCGTGTATCGACGTCTCCACCATAGTCCTACCGTGTCTTTTAGGTACATGCTGGTCGTTTTGATTTTGGTGGCATCGTCCTTGATTTGCACTCCACCCAAATATTGTTCCATCTCCCATACGAAGTCGTCAACCGCTCGTGCTTCTCTTTCGCCAAGGAATGGAGATGGTTTTGGGATCTCCACCCTAGGGGTGAAGAGATCGGTGTTGGCTGAATGCACAACTACTTGCTTATTTTCCTTTACTTTAGTTTCCAGGTCCAAGAAGCTTCGATGACAATCACGAATACTATTCTCCACCTTGTTTCGTAGCTTCGACATTTCCTCCTTGAACAATGTCGTAAGCTCGTGACGCCAAACTCCCATGAGAGACTTGACGTCGTTTTTGAAAGTTTCGAAATTAGTTTCCAACGCTTGTACTCGTTGGAATGCAAGGTTGAGTTTCGCAACCAATTCAGTGACCGCCACCTCGGTGTCACCAATGTGCTTGTCATATGTTGCCACTCGTTCTTTCTTAGTGGTGCGTCTTTTATCGCCTTTTGTTTCGGTTGCTATCCCGACTGAATTGTCCCGCTCTGATACCACTTGTCACGGAGTTACTTTCTGACTCACGTGTAGCGACTTAGACTTGATCTAAGTTAATCTTTTGTGCCCAACGATGATAAGGTTTTGTGGGAATCAAGTGATGATTGCAAGTGTTGTTTACAAAGAAACAACTTAGTATTGATTACAACAAGGTGTACAAGAGTGAGTTATGAGTACAAGTATACAAACTTGCTAAAGTTTTGGGTTATCTCCAAATGAGACCTCTTTCACCTATTTATACTAGCTAACTACTAGTTCTAGAGAATTCTATACAAAATATCTTGGATTTTTATGAGCTGCATTCTAGAATGTTTCTCTCAAAATATCCATGCTTTCTAAGTGATTTCATGGTCTTTCTAGAGGATTATTGTTACGGAAATATCAGACCTTTCTAGATCTTTGAAGGCTGATCTAGAAGCTTCCGATGGTGCCAAATCGTTCCAGCAACTTGTAGGATGTTCCGGAAACTTCCGGGAAGCTCTAGACGCAATTTTAGTGTTTCAGAACCTTTCGGAACTCGCAAAAAAAGTTTTGTATTTAGCCGGATCGTGACAATTAACTCTTCATATTTATAACTTTTTTTGTGTTTTAACTTCTAAGATGTTCCTGGTGATATTTTTTTCATAGAAATTGTTGAATGGGTGTTTGGATATACATAAAACTGAATGCAGAAAATAACATAAATCTTATTATTTAAGGAGTATATTTGACTAGATTATTATACATATCCATTTCAAATATTTAGTAACAAGTCAACACTAAATCACACAAATCCTTTGTATCAACCACTCCTCTTATTATGGTAAACAAAGTGTAAATCTGATGAGTTTTCTTGTAGTTGATGATCAAGTTAAATCCAATAATCTTTTTTATTTTTCGCAAAAGAACCCTACTTTTTGAATTCGTTTTGGACTACCATAAAATTTAGCCGACCTTGCGTGGAACTAAATGTTTGACGGCATCTTCAAATTAATTAACAATGGATCCCCAAATATAAAGGAAAATTAAATAACCATTATAGCAATATACTATAGCATATTATATACATTGACCAATAATGTATGCATAATTTGGGTTGGTTGAAACAAATATGCTTATTAATTAATCTGTGGTCACTATCTGTATTATGGGTTATAAAAGTCACAAATAACATAAAAATATTTATTAATTATATGTTTGGAATTTTGGAGCAAGAATCTATGTGCATGTCTTTTTCGTGTATTCTTGTTTACATTGGCTAGGAAGAAAAGAAGTTTTAGATATATTATAATCTATGTTCTTTAATTATAATATTCTTTTATAATATTATAATATTTGGTTATGCATATATGTAACATGAAATATGCTAGACCACTATCCAGAAATTAGTTATTTTTCATGGTTCTAGACGATAAAAAATGAAAAAAAAAAAAAAGATTAAATTTGCTTTGATTGCGTTTAGCCCGGTTCCTATATAATGGAAACTCTTAACTATACTCTTTTAAAACTGGTTTAATAACATAAAAAGTAATACAATGGAACATACATCCTTGATAGCAGAATGACAAAATCTGAGAGGTTATCGTAGATTTTCTTTATATTTGTTTCTAACTACTTTACCAAACAAAATTTCTAAACTAAATTGCAATAACCCCAATCCCATTAGTTCCGCTCCTGCATTTCTTAATATTAAGGCTGACAAATCGTGTCTTATCGGGTTTAACAGGTCTCCGACGACGCGTATAACACAAGTATGAAATATGAATACAACTCGTTCAACTACTTTATATCTCATGTCCATAACACAGTTTTATGTTTTATGTACCAAGAAGAAAAAATGATGGATCCTAAACTTATAATTTTATTTATTTCAAAAAAGTAAAAAATAATGTTGTGTACTTCTTAAGTAAACACGTCTAATCGTGTCTTATCCAGATATCTATTGTCAACCCACTTAATATATACATAGGAAAAGTGTTATAAGGTAATTAGTTTAATTAATATGCTAGTTAATTTAATATGTTATTCTAATCCACTATTAAAAAATTAGCAAACCTCCCGGTGGATGTATTCGTGTGGAGCTCGTGCCACACACAAGCTTTTGGTTTATGCATCCATTGCAAGCGTAAAAATTACACGTGGTATCCACACTTTTTTTTGTTTACTCAATTGTAACAGATTATATTATTTAATCTTATATATTAATGCCTTTCGAATAATAAATATATAGAATAAATACCCATAGCTTTATAGCCTAGTGATATTTTGAGAGTGAGATAAGACTTTGGACCAATAGGTCCTGGGTTCGATTCTCACAAGAGGTTTTTTTCATATTTATTGGGTTTCCTCCTGAATTGGTGTGTAGGCAATATGCCTAGTGGAGATGGATATGATCGTGTGGTTCCGCTGGTGACACGATAATACTCTAGTGATTCGTCAGTGATCCAAATTTGCCGTTAAAAAAACACATAGAATAAATAAATTTAGATAAAAGAAAAGCATAGGGTTGACATTGTAGTTAGCAGTGTTTCATGCTCAAAGGGTCATCCAAATTTATTTAATGAAGAGAAAATATAGTATTTTTTAGTGTAGTTATAGGGTAGTAAAAGTTAAAAGGATGTGAATGTTGTTATGTGATTTATGTGCTTGTATAATTGTTAATAGATGGGCAACTAATTTGTAGCATACACATAGAACAAATAGATTATCAGCTGGATTTCATTCCATTTATTACATTAGCATCATAGGAAAACCAAAACGATTCACATTCACTACAAGAAAGTTGACCAATAGCGGCGACAAATGTCGCCGCTAATAGTTCCAAATGTCGTCGCTAAAGGTAATAGCGGCGACTATTGGGTCGCCGCTAAAGGGCTTAATGTCGCCGCTAAAGCACCTGTCGCCGCTAATGATTAGGACTTTTAGCGGCGACACTTGTCTTCGCTAAAAGGTCTTCGCTAATAGTGTTCAGTTAATAGCGGCGACACGTGTCGCCGCTAAAAGTCATTTTTTTTTTGCTGCATTTGTAGTATTTCCTGTTATAAACAAACCTGCCAATAGTTCCAAGTTTTGCGCAACACAAACAGACTAAACAAACATAATGCTTTACATACTAAAATCGTATAAAACATTTCCGTACAATAACATCCTAAAATATCCGTACAATAATAATAATATCCCCTAGCCGCAAGAAAGGATTCAGGTTAGGTCGTCATCGTCATACTCATCGTCATACTCATCGTCGGGTGCGACTTGCTTTCCCCTCGCCGCAAGAAAGGATTCAAGCTGGTTTACGAATGCCGGACTTTGGAACAAAGTCGAAACGTATTCCTACATTAACACATATCAAACCCAATATTATTAGCAAAAAGAAGAGTTGCAAGTATATATAAGTATTCGTAACTGACAAAAAGAGGAATTTTCTAAATGTTTTCAAAGGTAAATAACATTAATTTTTCTTATTATTTTGTATCGCGAAACATGTTATAACACCATATCATATCTCGGGTAGCTTATCAGCTATCTCATCCTTGTTTTAGTGAATCTTGATTGTTATGATTTAATAGGGGCAACACCAAAGGGTATATTGAAGGCCATGGGGATATCTATCATGTTAAAAGCCACTTACAGGTACTAGATATAAGTTTTATATTGAATTAGTTTATTTTTGTTTTTAAGCAACACAAACACTTTGAATAATGTCTTGTATAGTAAACCAAATATAGTAATGTATGTATAGTTTACCTCCGAAAGGGTTGTGCGGTTTGAGGTTGCGCACTTAACGGGTTCGATGGCGTATTCGAAGGTTTAGGCCCAAGCCCCCGGAACCATCCTCGTCGATCACCCAAAACGTTTTGAAACACGGCAGCCTCATTCGGCGGTTGAGAACTGCCGCTTTCTCCGCCCATAATCTCGCGTTCTAGATTAAGCTGTATTTTACGAAGATGGTTAAATATAAATATAAATACAAATAGAGTAACTTACAACCGGTGTCCTTTAGTGCTAAACTAGTTTAATTTTGACAACAAATTGACCCATTTTTAACTGCATTTAACAGCAATTCAAACCCCCCCCCTTTTTTATAGCTTTTAGGCAGCATTTGCAGCCTATATAATAACAATTAAACCTATTTTATAACAGCAATTAAACCTATTTTTAACAGCCTATATAAACCCCCCGTTTTTTAACAGCAATTCAAACCCATTTTTTACAGCTTTGACTCTGTAATATCTTTAGTTAAAAGGGTACAAATGTAAAGGACATCGGTTGTAATTTACTCATATAAATATAAATATATATATATTTAGATAGATACTTACATAATTCTGCTCAGCTACCGGGTCAACAAAATTCCCATCTTTATCGGTGTGAGTTTTGCGGTACGTATCAAGACGTTTCAAACCTTGTTAAACATTAAAACTTAGATTAGACGTTAAATAAACATAAACATACAAACACACACATATAAAATATTACATTTTTGTAGGCGGTGCTACTGTATGATGATGTACCCCTACGGTTTGGGAATTTTTGAAGTTGGCAGACTCTTGTGTTTGCCTCACTTCTTGCAATATATTTGGGGTCCAAGAGGTGATCAATGGTTCTCAACCAGTTGTCATAAGGCATATCCTTGGGGTGGTGTGCCCTTGCACTTTCGACATCGTCATAACCTCCATTATCACGAAATTCTCTCTGAGCGTAGTTCTTGCGGTCGGAGTACCGCTTCATAAGAACTTGTCTAATGCCGCCTTTTAAGTCGCGCGCCTCCAAATACTGTTCAACTTCATCGAAATTGAAATTCTCCTAGGAATTAAATATAATTGTTAAAACATTATATAAAAACTTTAAAACATTAACCGCGTGTTTACGGCTGCAAACGCGGCAGCAAACGGTGGCGTTTTTATACCCGTTTGTTGCTGCGTTTGCAGCCGTTTAACGGCGCGTTTACGGCTGCAAACGCAGCAGCAAACGGCTGCGTTTTTACACCTGTTTGCTGTTGCGTTTGTAGCCGTAAACGCGCCGTTAAACGGCTGCAAACGCGTGCGTTTTTGCACCCGTATGCAGCCGTTTAACACCAATAAATGGACCAACTTATTTTACCTTTAGGTGGTTCATGACGGTATCCTTATAAGGAGTCGGAACTTTCCCCCAACCCATTCTATCGAAAGGGATGGTCCGCCACATGTACAAACCCGCCTCGCGTGAAAATAAGTCGCTCGGTTCACCAACGGGGGTATACGTTACATCCCTATCGAATGTAAGAGATACCCCCCCCCCCCCGCTTTGACCATCCTGCGAAGCTTTTGATTTTTTGCTTTCCCCCTTACTCTCCTTGGGGGAACCGCTGCAATTAAAATAAAATTAAATATAATTAGTGACAACATTTATAATAAATGTAATAAAAGTACTAAATAATAATTGATAACTTACCGTCTGTCTCGTGCGTCCCTCTCCGAAAAGGATCCGGATTTGGTGGATCCCCAGCTCCGTCTCCCCCGTGTCCTCGGGGCATCACATCCGCCATCAAGTAAAGAAATACAAACCACAAAGAAAACATATTTCCTAAAAAGTTACAAATGTTAAAAGAAGTGTATCAAATACAAATTAGTAGAAAGTGCAACAAGTTTAACTAATATGCAAATAAATATTTCAACAAGTGTTTTTCAAATACTAACTAATATAAATTACAATAAGTTTTCTCTTAATCAAACTCAATGTCATAATCGGGATCGTCCTCATCAACATCAGTCTCGACCTCCAACACTTCATCGACGGTAGTCGTTGGGGGACCAACTTCAGTTGCAGGCTCACCTGAAGTAACATGAGAAGACCCAATTTGAAAGTATTGGGTGAGGTCGATGACAAGTGGACAGTCAGATGAAGAGTTGTTGTGGACAACGTCAATATCTTCTAAGTCGTCATCAGCATTTTGAACCGGCTCGACGCGGTGATCATTTAATGGTCGATCCCAAATTTTTCGATGATTAATGTTCTCGACTAGCCCATCTAAGTTTATTTTTTTTGTTTCGAGACGGTTCTTGGATGAAGAACACTTGTTTGGCTTGCGAAGCAAATATGAGTTGATCGTCTTTGTCCCATTCATGTTCAGTGCTTATACTGGTGATATTATTGTCATACTTTACACCCCTTCGAGTATCAAACCACTTGCACCGAAAAAGGACAGTTGAATAACCATTTGTATAATTCAACTCAATAATTTCTTCTAATTGGCCATAAAATTTCACACCGTTCTCTCCGGCCACTTCTACCCCAGAGTTTTGCGTTGCGCGTTTTGCATCACGTTCAAGTGTCATAAACCTAACACCGTTGACTATGCAACCAGTGTAAGTTTCAGCATTTATTTTCGCACCAATTGAAAGGGCATACAACTCTGGGTGGAATTCTGGAGAATTTTGTGTTTTCATCGAATGGACCTAACAAATATAGAGTAAGAATGCTTGTTATATATGTATTACCTAACCGATGTAGAGTAATGCGTGTTATATATGTTTTATACCTTATTACGAAACCACCCCAGAAATTTTGTTTTAAGATCATCTTGGGGATGTGTAGATATGAACTCACTACATTAATGACAAATATAAGCAAGTAAGGAAGAGAAAATAGTAATTAACATAAACATATTGCGAAAAGTAAAGATAGGAACACTCACTTCATGTACTCCCTGACTTCTGCGCAGTTTTCGAGAACAAACCATTCCATCTTGCTTTTTTCAATGGTTGAAAGATATTTGCTCTTCGTTGCGCTTGCCGGACGACATTTAGACTCAAAAACCCAAAACTTACATTTTTTAACAACTACATCCTCGTTTCTGTCTGGGCGATTGAACTTAGTCTGAACATCTTGAAGATACATTGAACAAAATGTTATTGCTTCTTCAAGCACATAACCTTCAGCTATACAACCTTCCGGCCTTGTCGGGTTTCTGACATACTTTTTTAGCTTTTTCATGTACCTTTCAAATGGATACATCCATCTGAAAGCTACTGGACCTCCCGCAATCGCTTCATCAGGTAAATGCACAAGTAAATGAACCATGATGTCAAAAAATGCCGGAGGATAAATCATCTCTAACTTGCATAGGATGGTAAGAATATCATCCTTTGCTTTCCTCATATCTTCAACCAATAGTGTTCTGGAACAAAGTTGCTTAAAAAACATACAAAGGTCTACCATTGGTGTAGAGGTATCTTTTGTCAAAAGCCCTCTAACCCCAATCGGTATCAAACGTTGCATGAGAATATGACAGTCATGAGATTTCAACCCAGTAATGTTAGAATTGTTATCTGTCACCCTCTTGCTGATATTAGATCCAAACCCATCTGGTAGTTTAACATTTTTTTATAAATTCACAGAAAAGCTTTCGATCATCGGACTTGAATGAGTACTTTGGGTTGGGGCTTAAGAACTTGTTACCCGATTGTTTCAACCACTGTGTCGGCCGGATATTTAGTTTTTGCAAGTCGTTTCGTGCGTTTGGTGTGTCTTTGGTCTTCTCATTCATTAAGAGAGTACCAAGCAAGCTGTCGCACACATTTTTCTCGATATGCATTACATCTAAGTTGTGCTTCAGCTGCAAAGAAGACCAATACTCAAGTTCGAAAAATATGCTTCGTTTGGTCCAGTTTAGCTCGAAATCTGCTCGGTTTATCCTCCCACCTCCAAAAGATGGATGCTTTCCTAGTAGACGATGAAGTAGACGACCGTGTTGAGCTTCTATGTCAGCAGGACTAAACTGTCTCGGAGGGCCTCGTGTCTCGGGTCTCCCGTTAAAATCGAGACTTGTTCTCCATGTATGGTTGGCATCTAAGAACCGGCGATGACCAACATACACACATTTACCAGTTACACGCATTGGAGGAGTGTCTTCGTTGCAAGTCGGGCATGCCATGTAGCCCTGTCCACTCCAACCTGATAGACTACTACGGGCTGGAAAGTCGTTTATGGTACATAACAACGCCGCCTTCATTGTGAAGAATTCGTTTGTTGTTGCGTCTTTAGTACGTACACCAGAGTGCCACAAATGTTTAAGCTCATCCACTAACGGTCTAAGGTAAATATCCATGTCTTTCCCAGGTGATTTAGGGCCAGGAATCAACAAGGTCAACATGAATGTAGACTCCCGCATGCATAGCCATGGAGGCAAATTGGATGTGGTGAGTATAACCGGCCATGTGCTATGAGTCGAGGGTCCGTTACCGTTAAACGGATTAAAACCGTCAGCTGCAAGCCCCAAGCGAAAATTTCGTAGCTCCATCGTGAAGTTTGGGTACTTCCTATCAAAGTCTTGCCATGAAGATCCATCAACTGGATGCCGCATGGTCCCATCTTCTGAACGTCCGGTACTATGCCATATCATATCTTTTGACGTGTGCCTTGAACAATACAAACGCCGAAGTCTAGGCGTCAAAGGAAAGTATCGTAACACCTTGCGAGCTACCTTCGTGCCTTTTGTGTCTTTATCGACCCAACGACTCTCATTACAAACGGGACAATTTTGCAACGACTCGTGTTCTTTCCAGAAGAGAGCACAATCATTTACGCACGCGTCTATCATCTCATAATCCAAACCAATCTTCTTAAATTTCTTCTTAACAACATAATGCGTAGGGGGAATCTTGTTGCCTATTGGCATTGATTCTTGCAACAACTTTTGTAGACCATCAAATGAAGTATTAGTCCAATGGGACGTCTCCTTTAGATTCATAAGCTTTGCTAAGAAGTCAAGTGTAACACCCCGCCCCGATTAGGGCTGACGTGTTACACAATTCGGTAATCAGAGACAATTAATAACTTAATTAAAACATAAATTCCATAGGTTTAAAAACAAAAATTCCCAAAATGGCATAACGGTCTCAACAGAAAAACATAAGTGTCTAAATTTATTGAATAAGGTTTTATTAAACTCCTTGTTCCAACTCTAGCTTTTTATTATCACTCTTCACACATTTCTCTAAAGAAACGGTTGAGCCAAAAATTGCCTGTTTAAGACATAATAAAAGAAAACAACAGGAAGAAACGGTTGAGCCAAAAATTTCCCAGTAACGGAGAAACAATAGCACTAACACATAAATGATAGAAGCAATATACTAAACACTTTAACGATGCAAACAATACAATACGCTGAATGATCACTGATGAATACCATAAAGGTATATTAGAAATACCCATATGAGCCACTAACAATAAACACTAACACTTTGTACATTAGCTGCAGTTCCAATGCACCATTATGTAGAGGGGATGTGGGCACTCACACCTATCCCACTACCACTAACACTTACACTTACACTCCTAGGATCGATCCATACGCCTCTCAATAATCAAGAAGTGCAATCACTAAGCACACAATACAATATAGAGACGCCGTGGGCCTTTCGCACCGCCACGGATGGTGCACGTCAACTGTGCCTATGATGACGCCCTATGTCCCCATAGGTGGATATGCTCGGGTATTGAGGTCAATAAAATGATTTACTCAAGTCAAGGCAAAATACACTAATGATACACTAAGGCTATATCACATCTAGCCAATGAAAATAATAAATAATAAAACTCATGGGAACATGCGACAATGAGTATAAATGTGTAACTTATCGCATGCGTGACAAGGACAATAATTCGATATGATGTATGTAACGATAATTAGAGAACGTAGAAAACTCAACAGTTCAAGTAGCAATCACGAACGAATAAGATGTCATGAATTAAAACAATTATGCTAAGAGCAAGACACCACAAAATCCGTACCTTAAGCAATTAGCGATGACCGTAGTAAATCCTAAGGTTGGATCAAACGTCACGAAATCCTACAACATTATTACGTTTGGAAAATATTATATATTGGACTACGTTGTCTTGTTATTTAAATAGGACTTCCTATAAAGATACATGGTGTGCTTATAAATACTAGTATTAATTCTTTTCCCTAATCTTCTAGGTATGAATAACTCACTGATGGATATATATATATATATATATATATTTTTATTTACTTATTTCATTGTTTAAATACATTTACCTTAACGTAAAAATAATATATAGTTAACCCATTCAGTTTCCCAAAACAAACAACCCTAGTTTATATTTTATATTATTAGCGTATGTATATTACCTTTTATGAATTTCTTTGTAATTTGTAATTAAGTTTGGTGGCTACACCCCAATAACAGAAAAGAACTATAAAATAATCAAATGCATGTTGTCTTCTTCTCTAAAAGCTTGCAACCTGTGCTTATTGTATTCTTGATTATAGTTCTTTCTTTCTTTCTTTCTTTTTTTCTATATCTGTTGGTTTCAATAACTATAACTCATGCAAGTAGAGGTGGATTCCTAAGAAAAAAATAAAGGACAAATCGAATTAGAAGACTAAAATCAACGAACAGATAACTCTTTATTTTTTTTTCTTTCTTTCTTTTTTCAAAATGTTGCTGTGCTATGTTAAGTTCATACATAGCGATTGCCAAAAGCTATAGACCCTTTAACTTAGACAACTTAAGGATGGCGAAACAACTACAATCACGGAGGATTTAACACTGTTACCTTAGTCGCCAAGCGAGATGGATACGGGAGCAATAGGTGACAGCTTGCTGGCAATCGAACACGAACGAAAACGGGTGTGTAATGGGGCTGTGCAGACTAACGGAACAAAACCGGGTTTGTAAATTAGAACATCACAACACATGATTTAATATAATGACTTAGGATACCTGGTTCAGACTAGTCAATGGCTGGTCGGCGGGAATTAGAAACTGGCGTCTTCTCCGACACTGCTGCGTTTTCCACGGTGGTCGATGACTGCAGAATCAACGATGACGCGACCTGATTTGGAGCCAGCGACAGAACAACAACTCCTCGGCAACGTAGCGGCGGTGATTTTGGGTTGGCTCTAAGTTTGATTATGCTCGTATACGCTTGTATTGAAAGGTTAATATTGTGATTTGAAACATATGTTTGGAAAGGATTACAAGATATTGTGATTGAATAGGAAAAAGGAATGCCGCTTCCTGATTGATCGGAGGTTTAGAAGAGATCGGATGATGATAGCTGTATTCCTTATCAATCTTTCTTGTTAGTTATTATTTATTTCATTTAGTTTTTTTTTTTTCGTTCACGCAAATTCTACCTAAACACAATTTAAAAACTATATAATAGTTAATATCATAATAGTTCATATGGCCATTTTATTTCCTCTCTTCGTAGGAAGAGATATACAACAATCTTTACTATTAAATATTATTATTATTATTATTATTATTATTATTATTATTATTATTATTATTATTATTATTATTATTATTATTATTATTATTATACCTTAATTAAGTGTGGTTGAAAGTTGACCAGCGTTCTAGGCATTGAATATCCGACATAGTAATATCCATGCTACTTATCACATTTATTTCACTAGGGTTTTGAAAGTTTCGTATATTACAATTCTATCCTCCTTAAATAAAATTTCGTCCTCGAAATTAGCATTATATGGCACTATACAATTCGGTTATTTCAACTCTCTACCCCTTAAAATAATTTCGTCCACGAAATTAGTGATTACGAATATGGTATACTATTTATGTTACACATTAACGATGCGAATAATGATAACGAAGTTGCAAACACAATTAACAAAAGAGTCGAAAAGACACACTAGTGAGTTTGATACACGAAAATTTAACCATTAGGAACACTAACCTTAGGTTTCGAATAGATATGGATATTGAGAACGGATCGCTTCCTCCAATTCCCAAGTGGCTTCACGTTCTGGATGATTTTTCCACAAGATTTTGACGAACGGAAAAGACTTCTTACGCATCACGCGTTCTTGTCGGTCCAAGATAGCCTCTGGTTCCTCTTCGTATGATAAGTCCTCACGAATCTCGTGTAGAGGACAGTTCACAACAGGGAGTGGATGATAATTATACCCACGTAACAGTGAAATATGGAACACATTATGCACGTGTGACAATTGTGGCGGCAGAGCTAACCGATAAGAAACTTCGCCGACTCTTTACAAAATTTCAAATGGTCCGATAAAGCGAGGACTCAGCTTTCCCTTTATGCCAAAACGTCGGATACCCCTGCATGGCGAGACTTTTAAGAACACTTTTTCACCAACATTAAATTCCAAAGCCCTTCGATGGCGATCAGCATAACTCTTCTGTCTACTCTGGGCTTCCTTAAGTTTCTCACGAGCAATAGCAACCTTTTCATTCGTGATCTATACCAATTCAGGACCCTCAATCATCTTTTCTCCGACCTCGTCCCAAGATGTGGGAGCTCAACATTTACGCCCGTATAACAATTCAAAAGGTGCCATATCAATACTAGCTTGCCAACTATTATTGTAGGAAAACTCCACCAAGCACAAGTATTCATCCCAGTTTCCTGTCCACTCAAGTGCACATGATCTAAGCATATCCTCTAAAGTCTAAATAGTACGTTCAGACTGTCCATCAGTTTGCGGATGGAAAACAGTGCTAAATCGTATCTTCGTATCCCAAGCTTTTTGGAAACCCTTCCAAAACCGTGATGTGAAACGTGGATCTCTATCACACACTATAGATGATGGTGTACCATGCAATCGAACAATCTCACGAAGGAATATCTCTGATAGCTTACTCACCAAGTACCCTTTTTGAATAGGTAAGAAATGAGCAGATTTTGTAAGTCTATCTACCACAACCCAAATAGCATCGTTCTTCATACGGTAGACCAGTTACAAAGTCCATACAAATATCATCCCACTTCCAGAGAGGAATATCTAAAGGCTGTAACAATCCACTAGCCTGTTGATGTTCAATCTTCACTTGCTGACAGATCAAACACTGGCTCACATGTCCAGCTACATCTTCTTTCATACCACCCCACCAAAAATGTTGCCTCAAATCCCTATACATCTTTGTGGATCCAGGGTGTATAGAATAAGGTGAACTGTGTGCCTCAGTCAGTAATGATTCACGAAGAGCGGAATCATCTGGCACCCATAAACGCTTCCCACACCATATTGTTCCATGTTCATCCACTCGAAATTCAGATTGTTTTCCTACTCCCAAATTTTGTAAGACCGCCCAAAGCTCACCATCTTCTTTTTGAGCTTCCTTTATCTGAGTGATAAGGTTCGATTCGATCTTCAGTCTAGCCAAATAACCACCAGACTCACCAACTTGTATACCAATATCCATGCGTCTCAGGTCTGATTGAATTTGAGGCTGCACAGTTAAGCATGCCAAACCCCCAGAATTCTTCCTACTCAGTGCATCTGCAACAACATTTGCTTTACCAGGGTGGTACTGAATGTTGGCATCATAATCCTTAAGTAGCTCTAACCATCTCCTCTGCCTCATGTTAAGCTCCTTCTGAGTGAAAATATACTTGAGGCTCTTATGGTCGGTGAATATGTTACATGTCTCCCCATACAAATAATGCCTCCAAATCTTAAGTGCAAAAACAACTGCCGCTAACTCTAGATCATGCGTTGGATAATTCACCTCGTAGGGTTTAAGCTGACGTGAGGCATACGCAATAACCTTTCCATGCTGCATGAGAACGCAACCAAGCCCTTTCTTCGATGCGTCACTGTATATATCGAATCCGCCTGTGCTAGAAGGTAGAGTAAGAATAGGAGCGGATACTAGCTTCTGCTTCAATGCCTCAAAACTCTTTTCTCGATCATCGTTCCAAGTAAATTTTATCCCTTTCCTCAAGAGTTGAGTTAGAGGTAAGGCCAAAATAGAAAATCCCTCTACGAAACGTCGATAATAACCCGCTAGACCAAGAAAACTTCGAACTTTGGTAACTGAAGTTGGTCTGGGCAATTTAGTGATAGCTTCCACCTTTGATGGATCCATTGTGATACCTTCCGCTGATACAATGTGGCCTAGAAACGCCACTTTTTCAAGCCAAAAGTCGCACTTAGAAAATTTTGCATATAACTTCTCCTGGCGTAAAGTTCCTAGAACAGTGCGAAGATGGTCCTCATGCTCTCCTCTACTTTTAGAAAACACCAAGATGTCATCGATGAATACGATCACGAACCGATCAAGTACTCATGAAATACTCGGTTCATAAGATCCATGAAAACAGCAGGAGCATTTGTCAAACCAAAAGGCATGACTAGAAACTCATAGTGACCGTACCGGGTACGAAATGTTGTCTTATGGACTTCTTGATCTCTGACCCTCAACTGATGGTACCCTGATCTGAGATCAATCTTTGAGAAAAACTTCGCTCCTTGGAGTTGGTCAAAAAGGTCATCAATACGCGGTAAGGGGTAGCGATTACGAATGGTGATCTTATTCAACTCCCCGTAGTCGATGCATAAATGCATGCTACCATCTTTCTTCTTCACAAACAAAACCGGTGCTCCCCAAGGTGAAACACTAGGTCTAATGAATCCAAGTTCCAAAAGTTCTTGCAGCCTCAATTCCTTCAACTCTAATAGGGCCATACGATAGGGTGCTTTAGAAATAGGTTCAGCTCTGGGAATCAAATCAATAGTGAACTCTACTTCACGTTCAGGTGGTATCCCTGGCAATTCTTCTGGAAAGACATCAGAGAAGTCTCGAACAATAGGTGATGTGCGTGAAGTGTATATATATTTTAGATGTATATTTAAGCCCTTTTTACACTTTCAGCCAAGTTTTAAATTTATAAAACATGATATTCACTAACACTAAACACACATATGGGCAAGTGCACCCATCGTGGACGTAGTATAGTGTTGGTAAGATACCGAGGTCGTCCAAGGACACAAGAGCTTTTAATACCGGTTTATCCTCAACGTCTAATCAAATCAAAAAGTGAGAAAAATGTTTTAAACTAAGAAAAATAAAAACTAACTAAATGCTGAAAATAAAAATAAAATAAAAACAGATAGACAAGATGAATCACTTGGATCCGACACGTGTATTAGTAAAACCTCTGATTATTTTCGCACTTTTGCACTTGTTTAAGAGATTATCTTAGTTATTGTAGTAGGCCCCTCTTTTGAAGGCGACGTTACCCTCAACCCAGTAGTTTGAGTCAGCAAGGATACAATCCTAAAGGGTCGGATTATTGAAAGATAATGAATTAAGTTATTAATGCAAATTATGGTAGGCCCCGCTTTTGGCGGTGACGTTACCCTCGGCTAAGTAGTCTGAGTCAGCAGGGATACAGTCCTAAATAGCCGGGTTATAGTATTAATAGTAGTTAACTTATGAGGGGGTCAAAGAGTTTGGATCCCCGCCATCCAATACCTATGGGCATTGAAGGAGATCCTACTAAATTTGACCCAGGTCCCAAGCAGGACCTCTAAACGCTGAACAAGGGCAAGACCCTTACCAAACCGTTCCCTTAACCCCCGACCAGGTAGCCAACATACCTCCATATAGACCGTGGAGATATGAATGGTGAAACTTTTATTTTATATAGACAGTAAAATAATGCCAAGACACTACGGACAAACGATAAGGAAAGATCACCTTCAACATAAGTAACTAGTTATTAAAGTCATTAATACAAAACCAAATAAAAAGTTCAAAAGATTAAAAATAAAAAGTATTATACTAAACACTTGTCTTCACCAAGTGATGTAAGAGACTTAGGCAAACATGGCCTTGATTGTCAAGAACTCTTACGATCAATCTTGGATCCCGAGACGACTCACACACTCTACGATGGACAATGGATGATGGTGGTGGATGATGGTGTTATGGTGGTGGTGGGTGGTGGATGAGGTGTGAGAGAGGTGGTGTGCCAAGGGATGAGAGAGAATGAAGCCAAGCTCCTCTATTTATAGGCTGAACAGAAGGCTGGACACGGCCCCGTGTCCGCTGGACACGGCCCCATGCCCGTCTGACATTCTCTCACTTCATTAATTGTAATTGCGAATTACAATTAATGCGCCTGCTGTACTTTCACCACGCCCCCGTGCTCGCTGGACACGGCCCCGTGGTGGGCAATGGAAGCTTCTACTGGTTTGTCTTTTCTACTGCTTCCTGGGCACGCCCCCGTGTTCGCTGGACACGGGGCGTGTTCAGACTCTGTTTATTCTCCTTTGCCTTGGGAGGTGTCGTTGAGGGTCCGGGCAGTCCACTTTTGTTCCTTTTCTTGTATTTTATGGTAGAATTAGTTGTCTTTTTGCTTCTTTTGTGCTTTTGAGCTCATTTCATCCTGAAAATACAAAAGGAAGACAAAAACACTCTTTTTCCAACATTAGTACTTAAAAAGGGTTAGTTTTATGCCTTAATTGATGTGATTTATATGTTGCATTTTACACACATCAATAGGAACGTCTTCGACACGTGGTGTATCCACTGAGGTATCTTTAATAGCAGCTAAGAATCCCTCGCATCCATGGGATATAAGTTTTTGAGCTTTAAGAGCAGAGATGATTTTAATGGATTTTCGAGGTTGAGATCCTTGATAAATACATTCAGGATTCAGAATATCACCAAAAATGACTCGTTTGGAGTGACAATCGATGGTAGCGCGATGCGTGGATAACCAATCCAATGCCTAGTATGACATCAAAATCTCCCATTTGTATGGGATAAAGATTCGCTATACGAATAACATTTCCGATCACAAGCGGGCAATCTTTATAGATGTGAGTAATAACCGAAGAATTTCCCATTGGTGTAGAAATGACTAAAGCTTGATCCAATAGAGAAGGCGTAATTTTAAGATGTCGGGCAATTAGTTGTGAGACTATCGAGTGGGTTGCCCCAGTATCAAATAACACATACAAGTCACGCTCACCCAAATAAATACTACCCGAAACAGTACCTAGTGAATCGATAAACAATAAGACACAAACGATTGTATGAAAGCCATAAACAACTAAGCAAGCAAAATAATAATACTAAAGGAACATTTATCGGAGACGGTACCTGGAGCATTAGCAGCTTCCCCTGCAGTCAATGAGAAAACACGCCCTCCCGTAGTAGGTGGCATAGCAGCTCCCCTAGTGGTATCAGTTGGTCGGTTACCAGCCTTTGGGCATTCATTAATCTTATGCCCCATATCTCCACACTTAAGGCAAGCCCCAGTAAGTCGACGACAGATGCCTGGGTGACGCTTGTTGCAATGGTTACACACTGGAGGCTGGGTAGGGTTCTGGTTACCTTTCTGGTTTACGGGTTGAGCTTGGGTTGGTGGCTGGTAGGGTTTGGTCTGACCCTGATTTTGGCCCCTTCCCTGCCATGGTCTAATATTCCTTCCCGATGACCTATTCCCCATATTGTTTTGATTATTTCGAGTAGGTGCTTGAGACGACTCACTAGTGAACGGAGTGCGGTATTCGTCGCTATTTCTCTTCCTATTATTATTGGAACCACCCAAAAATTCTTTGTTCTCCATATCAACCTTTTTAGCAGCCTTAGCGGCCTCTGCAACAGTGGGGAACGTTGACTGGATGATTGCTCTACGAATCCGATCACAAACTGCCCATTGATATTTCTCTGCTTGTTCCTCTGGTGTTCCAGCAGCTGACCCAAGAAATCCAACTAGTCGATAAAACCGATCAGTGAAGTCAGAAAGTGGTTCGTCATTCCTTTGACGGATATTGTGATACTCTCGAGTGTAAGAACTCTTATCCACGCTGTTAAAATATTTCTCGAAGAAAATAGTACGAAAATCTGCCCAAGGTAAATTCTCCACAAATGGGTCTCCTCCTCTTTCCTCCAATACACCTTCCCACCAAGTTTGCGCATCTTCTTCGAGTTTATGCGATGCTAACCTTGATTTAAATTCATCGCCAACTCCTAACGCCCGAAATATTTTCTCGATATGAGCAATCCAATCCCTTGCTACAATTGGAGTGGTTGCCTTTGTGAAAGATCTCGGTTTCTGTTTTATGAACTTATCTAGCCAATCCCCAATTACACCGTTTGGGTTTAGGTTTGGATTAGGGTTCGGATTCGGATCAGGACCACGTACGGCCTGAACAAGTGCAGGCAACATAGCAGTAAAGGCCTGAGTGATAGCAGCTACGATATTTGGATCAGGCTCATTTGGTCAACCACCATTACGACGACCAGAGTTGCGTGTCTCACGACGAGGAGGCATCTAAAGAAAACACATTAAGAATTTAGATGAAACAAATAATAAGGACTAATCACATAACAGAATACCTAACCCAATGTCTACCCATTCCTCACGTGTCTTAATTATTTAGTTAATGTTTTCTACAGGATAGAGCCTAAGCTCTGATACCATAACTGTAACACCCCGCCCCGATTAGGGCTGACGTGTTACACAATTCGGTAATCAGAGACAATTAATAACTTAATTAAAACATAAATTCCATAGGTTTAAAAACAAAAATTCCCAAAATGGCATAACGGTCTCAACAGAAAAACATAAGTGTCTAAATTTATTGAATAAGGTTTTATTAAACTCCTTGTTCCAACTCTAGCTTTTTATTATCACTCTTCACACGTTTCCCTGAAGAAACGGTTGAGCCAAAAATTGCATGTTTAAGACATAATAAAAGAAAACAACAGGAAGAAACGGTTGAGCCAAAAATTGCCCAGTAACGGAGAAACAATAGCACTGACACATAAATGATAGAAGCAATACACTAAACACTTTAACGATGCAAACAATACAATACGCTGAATGATCACTGATGAATACCATAAAGGTATATTAGAAATACCCATATGAGCCACTAACAATAAACACTAACACTTTGTACATTAGCTGCAGTTCCAATGCACCATTATGTAGAGGGGATGTGGGCACTCACACCTATCCCACTACCACTAACACTTACACTTACACTCCTAGGATCGATCCATACGCCTCTCAATAATCAAGAAGTGCAATCACTAAGCACACAATACAATATAGAGACGCCGTGGGCCTTTCGCACCGCCACGGATGGTGCACGTCAACTGTGCCTATGATGACGCCCTATGTCCCCATAGGTGGATATGCTCGGGTATTGAGGTCAATAAAATGATTTACTCAAGTCAAGGCAAAATACACTAATGATACACTAAGGCTATATCACATCTAGCCAATGAAAATAATAAATAATAAAACTCATGGGAACATGCGACAATGAGTATAAATGTGTAACTTATCGCATGCGTGACAAGGACAATAATTCGATATGATGTATGTAACGATAATTAGAGAACGTAGAAAACTCAACAGTTCAAGTAGCAATCACGAACGAATAAGATGTCATGAATTAAAACAATTATGCTAAGAGCAAGACACCACAAAATCCGTACCTTAAGCAATTAGCGATGACCGTAGTAAATCCTAAGGTTGGATCAAACGTCACGAAATCCTACAACATTATTACGTTTGGAAAATATTATATATTGGACTACGTTGTCTTGTTATTTAAATAGGACTTCCTATAAAGATACATGGTGTGCTTATAAATACTAGTATTAATTCTTTTCCCTAATCTTCTAGGTATGAATAACTCACTGATGGATATATATATATATATATTTTTATTTACTTATTTCATTGTTTAAATACATTTACCTTAACGTAAAAATAATATATAGTTAACCCATTCAGTTTCCCAAAACAAACAACCCTAGTTTATATTTTATATTATTAGCGTATGTATATTACCTTTTATGAATTTCTTTGTAATTTGTAATTAAGTTTGGTGGCTACACCCCAATAACAGAAAAGAACTATAAAATAATCAAATGCATGTTGTCTTCTTCTCTAAAAGCTTGCAACCTGTGCTTATTGTATTCTTGATTATAGTTCTTTCTTTCTTTCTTTTTTTCTATATCTGTTGGTTTCAATAACTATAACTCATGCAAGTAGAGGTGGATTCCTAAGAAAAAAATAAAGGACAAATCGAATTAGTAGACTAAAATCAACGAACACATAACTCTTTATTTTTTTTTCTTTTTTCAAAATGTTGCTGTGCTATGTTAAGTTCATACATAGCGATTGCCAAAAGCTATAGACCCTTTAACTTAGACAACTTAAGGATGGTGAAACAACTACAATCGCCGGAGGATTTAACACTGTTACCTTAGTCGCCAAGCGAGATGGATACGGGAGCAATAGGTGACAGCTTGCTGGCAATCGAACACGAACGAAAACGGGTGTGTAATGGGGCTGTGCAGACTAACGGAACAAAACCGGGTTTGTAAATTAGAACATCACAACACATGATTTAATATAATGACTTAGGTTACCTGGTTCAGACTAGTCAATGGCTGGTCGGCGGGAATCAGAAACCGGCGTCTTCTCCGACACTGCTGCGTTTTCCACGGTGGTCGATGACTGCAGAATCAACGATGACGCGACCTGATTTGGAGCCAGCGACAGAACAACAACTCCTCGGCAACGTAGCGGCGGTGATTTTGGGTTGGCTCTAAGTTTGATTATGCTCGTATACGCTTGTATTGAAAGGTTAATATTGTGATTTGAAACATACGTTTGGAAAGGATTACAAGATATTGTGATTGAATAGGAAAAAGGAATGCCGCTTCCTGATTGATCGGAGGTTTAGAAGAGATCGGATGATGATAGCTGTATTCCTTATCAATCTTTCTTGTTAGTTATTATTTATTTCATTTAGTTTTTTTTTTTTTTTTGGTTCACACAAATTCTACCTAAACACAATTTAAAAACTATATAATAGTTAATATCATAATAGTTCATATGGCCATTTTATTTCCTCTCTTCGTAGGAAGAGATATACAACAATCTTAACTATTAAATATTATTATTATTATTATTATTATTATTATTATTATTATTATTATTATTATTATTATTATTATTATTATTATTATACCTTAATTAAGTGTGGTTGAAAGTTGACCAGCGTTCTAGGCATTGAATATCCGACATAGTAATATCCATGCTACTTATCACATTTATTTAACTAGGGTTTTGAAAGTTTCGTATATTACAATTCTATCCTCCTTAAATAAAATTTCGTCCTCGAAATTAGCATTATATGGCACTATACAATTCGGTTATTTCATCAAGTGAAGAAAATTTAGTACAACCAGGATATAATTCAGATTCAACATCCTTTATTATGTCTTCAAAATCGTCATCAACACCGTTAGATTCTCCACCCGACATCTCCAGGTTACGGTCTGTATCTTCTTCCATACGCTCCCCCCTAATGTCTTCAATAACGTTTTCCATACCCTCCTGTGGCACAACATTATCTACTTCTACTTCTACAACTGCAGGCCGAGATTTTTCGCCGTGATAGTCCCACTTTATGTAATCTTTCCAAAAAACCATACGCCCCAAATGGAGTTTCATTTTTGTGATGGTTGTTAAGCCGGAACATTTACATTTGGAACACGGACATCTAACTTCATTATGGTTGGGGAGCACTCTTTCACACATCGCGATAAAAGACCTGAGTCCTTGCTGGTAGTGAGCTGATTGAAGTGGGGAATCAATCCAGCTTTTATCGATAGGCATTATGCAACTGAAAGATAATTTAATTTAGGGTTTGCAAGACAAGGGTAGGTTGCTAAACCCACTTTTTGAATATTTTATCTCATATATGAATGTGTATTACATGGTTGTTTCTTTAAGAAAAATTCGGCAGCATTTCCTCTTAGCTCCCAAGTATATATGTAAGAATATATATACCCGAGGAGCAAAGAGAAAATGATAACCGAATCCTTCTTAAACAAACAATCATGTAATACACATTCACATCCTAAATGAGATAAAGTATTCAAAAAGCAGTCCCAAATTAAACGGGGACAACCTGAAATTAATTTCTAAATCAATTTCAGACGGGTATTTCTAAGCTCATTATGGTTTATATATGAATTTTCGAAAAGAATAGAGCAAATATCATGTGGGTCAATGGGTAAAAGCTAGACATGAAGTTTTGTTTCCGATTTAAGTGTGGTTATATTCAAAGGATATTGTTATTATTATTATTATTATTATTATTTGTTTTTAAATAATAGAAGGGAAAAGGATCAATGAAGGTGATGAAAAAGGATAAATGTCGCCGGGTGCGGATAAGGCCTTTAGCGGCAACATATTAGTTGTCGCCGCTAATAGTGTCGCCGCTATTAATCCTTTTTCTTGTTTAGTAAACGGATCAAACACAACATGTTTAGTTAACGGGTCAAAATTACCATTTTTCACTCACCGGGTCAAAATTACCATTTTATTTGATAGACATGCACTTTAAGTGAGCATAAATCAATTCTTTCTTTGTTTGACATCCCTCCTAAAATTGTTAATCTAACACTTAATGTGCATTAGTTATTTACTGGTGGATGGTAATCCTTGCTATATGCTTTTAAGTTACCCTCTTTTGCAATTACCATGGTCACCAGTTCTTTGTGATAATTCATAATAAAAACTTGTGAGTCTGACTTTAAACGTATGCATATTTTTTTTATTCGTGAATCTATGTTTGCTTATGTGTACCCATGTGGGTTTTATGGTGTTTAACCTATTTTGTTCTTAATACACTACATTTTACTAGTGAGCTATATATTTTGAGTTAACCTATTTTAATGTGGTATGAAGCTTGCTGACTTCATTGTTCAAGCAACACAAGGGAATGTTACCGAGTATTATATTCTCTGCATGTTGTGAATGTGTCTGAAAGTGGGGCATGAAGCAATCGGAGACGAAAACATTCAGGTATTCCATAAAGCTGCCTTAAAGGTGGACATGAAGCAAGACAGAAGCCCAGTGGCGGAGCTTGACTAAAAGTTTCGAGGGGGCGTAAAGTGATGGAACCCATTTTTTTCCTATCGTTATATTTCGGGTCAGGTCAAATAATAATAGTTCCAAATAAAACAAAAAAAATCATTCATTCAAAGGACCCGTTCTTACACATGAAAACTTGCGATTAAGTTTATTGTGTGGTGTTTAATCTAGAGTTAAACAAATAAGAGTTAAAATATGTTTACAAAACTACCCATCACTTATCTACAAAGTGGTAACAAACTTTACTTTAATTTATATATTATATAAATATTTAGGATATACAAAGTGGTAACAAACTTTACTTTAATTTATATATTGTATAAATATTTAGGAAAAATAATTGGGGGGAGGCAATCCTAAATAATTTTTAAAATTTTCGGTCGAAAAATCGGAACCTATACACTTCTAACAGAAACATTGGGTGGGCGGGTGCACCCCGGGCAACAACTAACCTTCGCCAGTGCAGAAGCCACAACGATATAATGGGTTTTCTAAACTTCAGTCAATTTGACAAATCACAGTGTACATCAGTTAACATATTTGACCCATCTACTATCTTTGAACAATAATAAACATACACTATTCCAGTTCTCTAATATTATTTCACACTAAGCCAAATGTTTCTAGTTCTATTTCTCAGTTCAAGGTTTTCAAGAGTTCAAGGTCAAGTTGGTTCTAGATTGCTTCAACATCAGTTTCATATCACTACAACATACCTACCTGGCCCTAATTACTCATTTTCCCTCACTGACTTTTACTGCTAATTTACCCTCATTTCAATTCCTTGACCACCTTATTTTTGGAATGCTTTAAAAGTTTGTGTGTTGAAAAAAAAAAAACTGACCAGCCCAAAACCAAAAAATGCAAACGGTGGCTTCTATTTTCTTACTAGAGGTGGAAAAAAAAACAAGAATGCAAACGGTTGTGAACTTCATCCCCAAACAAATTTAAAACAAAAAAACAATCATGTATAAACAGATTTAAAAGCTAATATAAACATAAACTAACCTTATTTTGCACGAGAAGAAGAGGTGGTGACAGTGGTGGCCGTGGAGACGAGGTGGTGCCGGTGGTGGCCATGGAGACGAGGTGGTGCCGGTGGAGAACTACATTCACCAAGAACCAAGAAATTAACAATCTATATAACAAAATAAACAAAAAATTCAACATAAAACTAACCGATTTAAAGTAGAAATGAAGATATTCGCAGATTTTGGAGAGAACTGTGAGAGGGAGCTGAAAAGATTTGGGGGAAAGTAGGTGGAGGTAGAGGTGTACAAAAAAACTGATTACGCGATCGAAACCGGAAAAAAAACCGGAACCGGTTTTTCTAAAAACCGGTTTTTTTTTTAACCGGTTCGGTTACAACCGGTTAGACCGGTTATAAACCAGTTTCAGTTTTTGTTTGCCGGTTCGGTTATAAAACCGGTTTGGAAAAAACCGGTTTAAAAATCGATTTTTTTTAAAAACCGGTTAAAAAACCGGTTAACTGATAACGTTTAAAAAAAACCGGTTAAAATAACCGGTTAAAACCGGTTTTTTACGCCCAGCTTTAACAAACGGTCATATGACCGTTACAACCAAAATAGAGCCGTTTTTTTTGTTTTTTTTTGACCAAAAATCATCTCAAAGTTAGTATAAAAGGGTGGTGGGTGTTTAGGTTCATTCACAACACTTGATAACCTTCAAAATCTCTAAAAAAGTCCCTCATTCTTGTTCCATAACTCTCAAACTCTCAAAACGCTATGGCAACGTCTAGTGCTCATGATTCGGTCCATGTTGGCGAGTCTACAACCGACACGGTGATTCGTGTTGTTCCAACAAAACGCAACCCCGAGATTTGGTCACATTTTGATTTGTGCGAGATGGCCAACGGTAAAAGAAAAGCGCGTTGTCATCATTGTCTAGGTTTTTACGCCGAAACCGCAAACTCCACGTTGAAGCAACACGTCGAAAAACCGTTTTGCAAGGCGTTGAAACAACAACAAGTTGGTGGTCAAACTTCCATGGCAAGTGATGGCGCTAATATTTTCAACTACAATTTCAATATGGTTAGGGATGAAATGGCGAAGTTTGTAATCCAAGAAAGTTTGCCGTTCAACCACTTCGACAACCAACGCTATACAAAGATGGTTCAACGAACTCTCCAACCACGATACACCCATGTAAGTCGTGCTACTCTTAGGAGGGATTGTTTAAAATTGTGGAAAAAAGCTAAACTAGAATTAATTTCTTATTTTGAAAAATTAGAAACCGGTGTTAACTTGACTAGCGACGTTTGGTCCGCACCGCACGGTTCACCCGATTCGTATATTTGTGTCACCGCACATTGGATTGAACCGGCGACGTGGCAAATGATGAAACGCACGATTTTGTTTAAATTATTCGATTACCCTCACACCGGTGAAGCTATATATAAAGTAATCGACAAATGTATTACAACATACAAATTGGAAAATAAAGTTTTTTCAATATCTTTTGATAACGCCTCAAACAACACGAGCGCGGTTATGCGTTTAAAATTAAAATACAATCCGATTTGTGAAGGTACTTTTTTCCATAGCCGATGCGTTGCACACATCATAAATTTGGCCGTTCAAGACGGTTTAAAGGTTATTGAAACACAAAAAGAAGCTTTCAAAAGAATGTTACGAAGTATATTTAGTAACACGCAAAGACATTCAAAATATATTAAAACTTGTAAGGAAGCGGGTCGAATATGCTTAGGACCCAATTGGGACGTTGCTCATAGGTGGAACTCGACTTGCATTATGTTTGAAAAAGCTATTTTGCAAAAAGAAAGTTTAATAGAATTTCATAACCTTTTGGCTAGTCGTGGAAAGTGTTCGGCTTACCACCCGTCGGGTTGGGAAACTATTGAAAATGTTACACAAGTGCTTCAAGTTTTCAAAACATCAACAAAGACTTTATCGGGGGTTTATTATCCAACAAGTTCATTGGTTCTTCACAATTTGTTTAAAATGTGTTTGAAAGTAAACGAGTTGTCGGTTAGAGGTAGACCATATTGTGACATGGCGGATACAATGAAGGAAAAATTAAGAAAATATTTTAAAGAACTACCGGCGGTTTTCACTTGTGCCGCCGCTCTAAACCCTTGTTTTAATATTTTTGGAGCCGGGTCTTTGATTGAAAAAATTGCACACCAATTGAATTTAAACACCACTCAAGAACCAAACTTTGGTGAAGTCGCAAAAGCTCGTTTCAACGATCAACTTACAAAATTGTTTGATGTTTATGTAACAAAATATGGTTCAACCGCGTCACACATTCACGCGGCAATGAGAAACGCCGCTTTCGGTGAAGGTTCAAGTCAAATGGAAGATCTAGATTTGTATGCTTATAACCAATTGTATGATGAGTCGAGTCAAATGCATCGTGGTAACACTAGTAGTAGTGAACTCGGTCGGTATGGTGGGTCGAACTTTCTACAAATGATGAGTTCACAAGAGTTTAAAAATTTTGATTTGTTGGCTTGGTGGAAAAGTAACGAAAATCAATTTCCGATCTTAGCCACAATGGCCCGAGATTTACTAACGGTCCAAGCTTCCACGGTAGCTTCGGAAAGTGCTTTTTCTATTAGTGGTAGGGTGATTTCGATAAGGAGGACTCGACTAACACCTAAGGCGGTTGAGATGTCGATTTGCTTAAAAGACTACTTGGATGCGGCGGAGAGAGTTCAAGACAAACGTTCACTCGAGGAAGAATTAGATTACGAAGGAGAAGTTTACGAGGACGAGGTCGAAGCCGAATTGACAACCCCAATGACCGACGAAGAAGCCGAATTAGATGAATTCCTACGCAATAGTTCGAGTTCGGGTTCGGCCGAAGAAGATTAAACGACGCTTCTCAAGATATATTTTAGTATTGTAGTTCCACTAAAAAAATATATATATATTAGTGGACGTTCTTGCGGATTAATAGTTTAAGTTTACGCATTTCGTTTGTTATGTTTATCGTTCGTATTTCATTGTTATGTAACCGTTTGTTCCAAAACTAATGATATTATTATGTGTTTAACTTTTTATAAGTTTATTGTTAATTTTTTTTATAAAAAAATCTGCATTTAGCTGAAAAAAACAGCCCAATTAGCTGAAAAAAGGAAAAAAAAACTTGCTGTTAAGTTTCTGCAGACCGGTTTTTTTTCCGGTTTTTTTCCGGTTTTTGTTAACCGGTTTTTTTAACCGGTTTCAAACATCCCGGTTATTAATTGACAGATAAACCGGTTTTTTTAAAAACCGGTTACAACCGGTTACAACCGGTTAGGACCGGTTACAATTTTATCCACTAAAAACCGGTTATTAACCGTAACCGGTTAATAAAAAACCGGTTTTTTTTTTGGCTGAAAATAACCGGACCGGTTATTAACCGTAACCGGTTTTCCAAATTAACCGATTTGTACACCTCTAGGTGGAGGGAAGAAATGGCGCTGCTCTATGAATTTTATTCGTCGGCCCAATAGAGGCGACAGAATGTCGCCGCTATTGATGATGTATGTCGCCGCTATTAATCTGGGCAAACCCCAACCGTTGGATGATGATAAGAATCGTGTGGCTAGGGTTTAACATGGGACACCGGGTGCGGATTGGACCAATAGCGGCGACATATTGGGTGTCGCCGCTAATAACGTCGCCGCTATTAATCCTTTTTCTTGTAGTGATTATATTCATTAGGCTATAGAGTGTGGTCATGATCCTCCATGTCGGTGTCATGTCACTCATCTTTAATCCACAATTCAAAACCACTACTCTAAAGGTGTGGTTATGACCCAAACTACTATCCCCTTATCTATTTTAAAATATCTTTATCTAAAGAAAAAGGAAATTATTACTTGAACACTGGAAAGAGGAGCATGGTTACCATGGTTTAACCATGCAAACCATGATAGATTAGGGAAGGGGGTGGTATAGCCTTCCATTCATGTTCCTACATGACGAATCATATCCCAACCATGACCCCACACCCTTTAGCCTTGTAGAAAAAACAGTGACAAAAAAATTTACTAAGGGAACTAACCATTGAAGATTTAGAGTTTAAAAGAATTCAGATTGTGGAGATAACTCAAGCAGATGATCAGTTTATCACTATCTCTTCGTACAACGGTTAGTTTTTGTCTCCAATACAACTTAACATTGTAAGATTAAATATAGTCATTATATTATATCTAATCATATAGCCATTATAATCATATATATTATATAGATCAAAATATATTATACCTATAATATTATTAGTTGGTAATTGATGTGCGTGAAGTGTGTTATAATTTTTGATGAGTATTTAAGCCCTTTTTACACTTTTAGCCAAGTTTTAAATTTATAAAACACGATATTCACTAACACTAAACACACATATGGGCAAGTGCACCCATCGTGGACGTAGTATAGTGTTGGTAAGATACCGAGGTCGTCCAAGGACACAAGAGCTTTTAATACCGGTTTATCCTCAACGTCTAATCAAATCAAAAAGTGAGAAAAATGTTTTAAACTAAGAAAAATAAAAACTAACTAAATGCTGAAAATAAAAATAAAATAAAAACAGATAGACAAGATGAATCACTTGGATCCGACACGTGTATTAGTATAACCTTTGATTATTTTCGCACTTTTGCACTTGTTTAAGAGATTATCTTAGTTATTGTAGTAGGCCCCTCTTTTGAAGGCGACGTTACCCTCAACCCAGTAGTTTGAGTCAGCAAGGATACAATCCTAAAGGGTCGGATTATTGAAAGATAATGAATTAAGTTATTAATGCAAATTATGGTAGGCCCCGCTTTTGGCGGTGACGTTACCCTCGGCTAAGTAGTCTGAGTCAGCAGGGATACAGTCCTAAATAGCCGGGTTATAGTATTAATAGTAGTTAACTTATGAGGGGGTCAAAGAGTTTGGATCCCCGCCATCCAATACCTATGGGCATTGAAGGAGATCCTACTAAATTTGACCCAGGTCCCAAGCAGGACCTCTAAACGCTGAACAAGGGCAAGACCCTTACCAAACCGTTCCCTTAACCCCCGACCAGGTAGCCAACATACCTCCATATAGACCGTGGAGATATGAATGGTGAAAATCTTTTATTTTATATAGACAGTAAAATAATGCCAAGACACCACGGACAAACGATAAGGAAAGATCACCTTCAACATAAGTAACTAGTTATTAAAGTCATTAATACAAAACCAAATAAAAAGTGCAAAAGATTAAAAATAAAAAGTATTATACTAAACACTTGTCTTCACCAAGTGATGTAAGAGACTTAGGCAAACATGGCCTTGATTGTCAAGAACTCTTACGATCAATCTTGGATCCCGAGACGACTCACACACTCTACGATGGACAATGGATGATGGTGGTGGATGATGGTGTTATGGTGGTGATGGGTGGTGGATGAGGTGTGAGAGAGCTGGTGTGCCAAGGGATGAGAGAGAATGAAGCCAAGCTCCTCTATTTATAGGCTGAACAGAAGGCTGGACACGGCCCCGTGTCCGCTGGACACGGCCCCGTGCCCGTCTGACATTCTCTCACTTCATTAATTGTAATTGCGAATTACAATTAATGCGCCTGCTGTACTTTCACCACGCCCCCATGCTCGCTGGACACGGCCCCGTGGTGGGCAATGGAAGCTTCTACTGGTTTGTCTTTTCTACTGCTTCCTGGGCACGCCCCCGTGTTCGCTGGACACGGGGCGTGTTCAGACTCTGTTTCTTCTCCTTTGCCTTGGGAGGTGCCGTTGAGGGTCCGGGCAGGCCACTTTTGTTCCTTTTCTTGTATTTTATGGTAGAATTAGTTGTCTTTTTTGCTTCTTTTGTGATTTTGAGCTCATTTCATCCTGAAAATACAAAAGGAAGACAAAAACACTCTTTTTCCAACATTAGTACTTAAAAAGGGTTAGTTTTATGCCTTAATTGATGTGATTTATATGTTGCATTTTACACACATCAAATACCCCCACACTTGAACTTTTGCTTGTCCTCAAGCAAAACTCTTTAAATGTGGCTTACACTCCCAAATGGAATAGGTAGAAGAGAAATTTTTTAGCTTGTCCTAGAGTGTCGGGAATCCAAGGTTTTTATAGGTTTTATTTTTATTTATTTACAATCCTATTCGTTATGATTTATTTTGAACGTTTCATAAGATGAATTACTTAATTGGGCATAGCATGCCTTATTAAAATTCCATTTATATACAAGTTCACATACCTCACGGGAGATCACTCAACACTCGGCCGAAGGTGTATATTTTTAGTGAATCACTCGAGAGCGGCACGGAACTCACGTCTTCCATAGGCTTGCCAAGCAATCAATCCTCCTCCTTTTTAACTTTTTACCTTTGTAAATATCAAGAGGACTTTTTGGGTGAAGGCTTGGGTTTAAAGGTGGGTGGTTGGTTAGTTGTTAGTAAAAAGGGCGAAAATCGTAACAAGCGTCGGTTTTCGTGAAGTACCTTGTTTTTAGTGACTTTTTATTTTGAAGTATTTCTCCAAACAAGCTTTTATAGCTTTTGTTTTTTTTTGACTTCATCATCATCTTTTTTGTTTTTTTCAATCGTCACATAAAAAGGTGAGTTTACGAAAAAGCGAACTTGTTACTAAAAAAAATAAATAAAAAGGTTTTTGGTGGGTAAAAAGGGTTTTGGGGTAATGAAATGAAAGGTTTAGGCTCAAAGGGGCTATCTAGGGGGATTTTGGGTAGGTAAAAAAATGAAAAATAATGGTTTTGAATGAAAAAATGGTTAGTCCTAATGCCTCCATCATTTACTTACTTGGGTTTAAGTTGGTAAGGACCGGGAATGTATCGTCGTGGCAAGTTCTAGATTTGTAAGGACCTAGCGGCTATTCACACAAGAAACGAAAAATGAGCATTTAATCTAAATATGTGTATTTTTGTGCTCAATAAAGGCTCAAAACTCACTTTTGTGGGAATGGGTTTTTAATGTGACCAAGCATATATAATCGAATTTTTAACTAGACTTGTTATACCGTTTCCTAATTTTCTTATGTTGGTTCTTTTTTTATCACGACGCTATCGGTTGTAAACTTGTAAAAATATAACCTTTTTAGAACTTGTTATTCCCAACTTAAACTAAGACAAGTAAATAAAAAAAAATGAAAAAGTTTTTGAAAAAATTTGGGGTGTTTAGCGGTTCCAATAGAGTTTTGTGTAAGGTTTGTGTTTAGGATTTTGCAAAATTTCAAGGGTTTTAGCATTGTGACACTCGAGGTTTTTCCGAACGATCACCTTGTAATATTTTGTGTATATAAATATTATTAAATGGAAACGTGATCTTTATTTGCTTAATGTGTGTTGAATGTACGTATTATATATAATAGTATGTGAGTCGAGACCATGACTCGTAACCGGGCGGTTGCGAGTGGGCCTCTTGGTTTCGAGTGGCCCTTGGGCCGAAACCGGTTTGGGCCGAAACCCCAAGCCCAACCCGAAAACCCCCCTTAGTCTTGTTGACACTTGGTATATATCCCACCTTTCCCCCACTTCTTTCATTTTACACAACACACCAACACATACACTCCTTATTTCTCTCTCAACTAGAACACCCCAAAACAACATCCCAACCTTCTCCAACTTTCGGATTCAAGCAAAGGATTTCGGACAAGGACTCGGTCAAGCTCGGATCACTCGGACACTTCATCTTCTCTCATTTTCTTCCCTTGTCTTCGGCTCTTTCTTCTCCTAACCGGTTAGTGTCCTAGTTTGTGTATAGATTTATGTGTAATGGATGCCTTGTGTATGCTTGCTTGAATGATATGTATATGAAATAGAAAAATGTTTGGTTAGTAGTTTATGTATGATTATTAGGTTGTTTTGGAAAGTTTGTGAATATGTGTAACATGACTAAAATGACTTGATATTGGTAGTTTACAAGTGTTCATAGCCAACTACACTATGCTTTAAAGTTTCTTGCAAAAAAAAAAATGATGTTGATAAACATAAGATTTCGGCTATATATTGTATGTTCTTTGTTCTTGCCATGATAATCTTGTCATAAATATGTGATTTTTGGTTCATAAAAGGTATGATTTGCTATAGTGAAAACCCTAGAAAATATGAATATAGGATGAACTTGTTGAATGAGGGTTTGAAGATTCAAAAATGGCAAAGTTTGATCTATCTTTACTAGTATTCAGATTAGGAAAAGTGTTAGTGAAATATTATTGGTAGTTTCCTAATCTGGGTCTGATTTTATGCGTACAATTTGGACTGTCATACCTGCATCATCACGTGTGTATGAAAGTGACAGATTACGACTCGCAACCACGGCATTACGACTCGAAACCACACGGTTGCGACTCGCAACCAAAGCATGACAAGTCGAAACCACGAGATTGCGACTCGAGACCACGCCGTTGCGACTCGCAACCAAAACGTGACAACTCGAGACCACGGTTACGACTCGCAACCATATCGTGACAAGCCGAAACCACCTGGTTGCGACTCGAGACCAGCTGGTTGCGAGTGGGCTGTTCATTTTAGTTATTGGGCCATTCTGTGTCGGACTATCTGTTAAATGGACTATGTGTTGCTGTGTTCTGTTTGACTGTGTTACTGTTAGGGCCGGCCCAATAACCCCACGACTATTTACTTGTATGCATGTTATGTGCCTGTATATGTTCTTACGTGATTACTTGTACACCGAACCTGACCTATACCGGTAACCATGTTAGGACGTGGTGACCAACGTGATTGACAAGTGACCTAAACCTACCGAGCAACCCAAGGTGAGTTCACAACTTAAAAGCATGCGTCCCGGTGGTTTGGGACACGAGACTAACAACTCTATCCCCTGGTAAAAGGGGATACCATTTACATACCTTCCCTAGTTATTGGGAACAAAACTTACTTTTCCTTCCCGGGTATTGGGAAACCTTTTGGTTAATTACTGTTTATACGGATTGCAACTAACGGCACTAAACGAAACTCTATCACTCAAGTCCCTACTACAAATACCGATTAGTCGCCGGGTTAGGCGAACGGGTTATTAGTTGATAGCGCTATTTAGGTGTTTACCAGCCTCACACCGTGCCCTGGTTTGGGACGGTCGTGAACTAATGTACTCAGAAATCCGTCAATGATGATAGAACATTGACATCGGGGCATCCTGCGGATACGCAACGGTTACCTAGTATTCGGTATTGGAAAAACAGTTTAGTCGCTAACTTTTGGGGTAGCTCCCCAGGGCATGTATAAACGGATAAATTAACCGGTGAAACAAAGTTTTTGGTAATTAAAACTGGACAACTAGTGAACTCACTCAGCATTATTGTTGACCCCTTACTGCATGCTTTGCAGGTAACCAGTGACGAAGGAGCTTGCAGCTTGGGAACGTGTAGTGTCTGTTCACCCTTGTGTTGGGTGTTACCTTATTTTGAATCATGAACTTTGTTTTAAACTCCCTTACTTATGCTTCCGCTACTTGTTACTATTTTGAACTTAAAACTTTAAACTCTGGACTTAATATTTGCTAAGTTATGAATAGTAAGTATTACTTTTGTTATCAACTTAAGTTTTCGGTATAATTGGTGGCTGGATCCTGGTCAGTCACGCCCTCGAAGCGGGTGTTATCCGCAGGTGGATTTTGGGGGTGTGACAGATTGGTATCAGAGCCATTGGTTATAGTGAACTTGGTTTTAAAAAGGGGAAAATCTTTTTGGAGAAAACCAGACTATAACCCGTGACTCGCGACGACACTACACTCCAAGTGCAAGGCTCGACACATTTGACCTCATAGCTCGGACCAGTGTTTACTTGTTGCTTACTTTATGTTCCTGTTATGCTATACGTACTAGTGTGCCTAAACTAGATAGATACACCTCTCTCTTCTATCTCATTCTCGCTACACTACGACATCACACTCACACTGTGTTTTCTGGTTATGAAGACAATGAGTGGACGCGGAAGAGGAAACATTAACATGACGCAGGCTCAGTTCACTAACCTGCTCAACACAGTGGCTGCGGCTTTTGCAGCTCACCCTATAGGTAAGCTCGTTGTTTTAGGACGTTTAGATCCTACCGCCACATCGACTTTTCGCCTCTAAACCTATACGCTTCGCTTCTCCCGAACAGGTCAGCATGCACCTGCGCAACCACCCGTGTGTACTTTCAAAACTTTCATGGATTGCAAGCCTCTCCCTTTCAACGGCACTGAGGGTGCCATAGGTCTTCTGCATTGGATTGAGAAAATTGAGGCTGTTTTTGCTGTCTGTGAATGTCCCCCTGCAAATTGGGTGAAATTTGCTACTGCTACGCTTGAAGGAAGCGCGCTTTCTTGGTGGAAGGCGCAGATTCAGATGTTTGGGTTGGAAACTGCAAATGCTACTGCGTGGGAGGATTTCAAGGATATGATTAAGGATGAATACTGTCACCGGGATGACATCCACAAGCTTGAGAATGAGTACTATGAACTCAAGATGGTTGGGTCGGAAATTGAAACCTACACCAAGCTGTCTAATGACTATGCCGCTCTTTGCCCAAACATGTCACGACCAATGTACCGAAGGATCGAACTGTACATCAAGGGTTTGGCTCCTGAAATTCGAAGCCATGTAACTTCAGCCAACCACACTACCATTCAGCCGATTGTTCGACTTGCTCACAAACTCACTGATCAGGCTGTAGAGGAGGGCAGGCTGCCCAAAAGGATCAGTGCTACCGTCGGAACTTCTAGTGACAGCAAGCGTAAGTGGGAAGGAAGTCAAAGCAAGGATGCTAACCCCACTCAGGCCCCAGCGCAGCAAAGGAAAACTGAAAGCAACAAAGGCACTCAGCAACAGGGTGGCTACCGGGGAAGCTACCCTAAGTGCAACAAGTGTAACAAGCACCACAATGGGGCATGTAACAAGGGCCAGTGTCAGCGATGCCACAAGATGGGGCACGAAGCCAAGGATTGTAGAAGTCAGTTCCCAGCTAGACAGAATCAGCAACAACCCCAACAGCAACAGCAGCAGGGAAACAATCGGGCATGTTTTAAGTGTGGAGCTGAGGGGCACTTTAAGAAGGATTGCCCTGAACTGAATCAGAACCGCAACAATAATCAGGGAGCTGGGAACAACAATCAGAACAACAATGCTGGGAATGGTGCTAGAGGAAGGGCTTTTGTGATTGGAGCTGGAGAAGCAAGGAATGACCCCAATGTCGTGACAGGTAAGTTCCTACTCGATGATCGTTATGTTTCTGTGCTATTTGATTCTGGTGCCGATGCTAGTTATGTATCCCTACGTATTAGTAAGAAGCTTAAGCGTCCGCTTTCGTTACTAAGTTCTCCTCATATCGTCGAGTTAGCTAATGGTAGAAACATCGAGGCCTCACACGTTGTCAAGGGTTGCAAACTAGAGTTGTCTGGTCAGACATTTAGTATCGATCTTTTCCCTGTTACTCTTGGAAGCTTCGACGTCGTTATTGGTATGGATTGGTTATCCAAGCATCGCGCTGAGATCCTCTGTCAAGAGAAAGCAGTTCGTATTCCTCGCCGTTCTGGCAAACCCCTCATTGTACAAGGTGGCAAAAGCGGAGAAGTCTCCGGCATTATCTCGTTCTTGAAGGCCCAGAAGTGTTTACAAAAAGGGCACACCGCTATCTTAGCACTTGTTACCAACACGCAGGAAAAGGAAAAGAGGATTGAAGACTTTCCAGTAGTGCGTGACTACCCCGAGGTATTTCCTGAGGAACTACCTGGACTCCCTCCCCATCGTCAGGTCGAATTTCAGATCGAGCTAGCTCCCGGAGCAGCGCCTATAGCTCGTGCACCTTATCGACTAGCCCCCGCAGAATTGAAGGAACTCTCGACGCAACTACAAGAACTTTTGGATAAAGGATTTATCCGTCCTAGTTCATCACCCTGGGGAGCACCGGTACTCTTTGTTAAGAAGAAGGATGGCACGTTCCGAATGTGCATTGACTACCGTGAGTTGAACAAGGTTACCATTAAGAATCGTTACCCTCTCCCTCGAATCGACGACCTATTCGATCAGTTGCAAGGATCGAGTTACTATTCCAAGATTGACCTGCGATCAGGCTACCATCAGTTAAGGGTCCGTAATGAAGATATTTCCAAGACTGCATTCAGAACTCGTTATGGTCATTATGAATTCCTCGTTATGCCCTTCGGAATGACCAACGCCCCTGCAGTGTTCATGGATCTCATGAACCGGGTATGCAAACCCTACCTCGACAAATTCGTGATCGTGTTTATAGACGACATCTTGATCTACTCGAAAAGTCAGGAAGAGCATGAACAGCACCTACGCCTTATCCTCGAACTCCTCCGCAATGAGCAACTGTATGCCAAGTTTCCGAAATGCGACTTCTGGCTTCGAGAAGTCCATTTCCTTGGGCACGTGGTTAACAAGGATGGAATCCACGTCGACCCTGCAAAAGTCGACTCTATAAAGAATTGGCCTACCCCTAAGACTCCCACTGAAGTTCGCCAATTCTTGGGATTGGCAGGTTACTACCGCAGATTTATCATGGGATTTTCAAAGATCGCTCAGCCTCTCACGGCTCTTACTCAGAAAGGCGTCACCTACAAGTGGAATGAAGCACAGGAATCTGCTTTTCAGAAACTTAAGGATAACCTGTGTAGTGCTCCTATTCTCTCGTTGCCTGAAGGCACTGACGACTTCGTGGTTTATTGCGATGCATCTATTCATGGGCTCGGTTGCGTGTTAATGCAACGCGAGAAAGTTATTGCCTATGCATCCCGACAACTCAAGACACACGAAAGGAATTACACTACGCACGACTTAGAACTGGGAGCAGTGATATTTGCGCTTAAGATATGGAGACATTACCTGTACGGTACCAAGTGCACCATTTACACCGATCATAGGAGTCTCGAGCATATCTTCAAGCAGAAGGAATTAAACATGCGACAACGCCGATGGGTTGAACTTTTGAATGATTATGAGTGCGCCATCAAGTATCATCCGGGCAAGGCCAATGTCGTGGCAGACGCCCTCAGCCGAAAGGACACTATACCACGGCGCGTGCGAGCATTACAACTTACCATTCAGTCTAGTCTCCCTACCCAGATTCGAAATGCTCAGGTTGAAGCTCTGAAACCGGAAAACATCAGGGCTGAGTCCCTGCGAGGATCGAGACAACAACTAGAACAAAAAGAAGACGGCGCCTACTATGTGGCAGGGCGCATTTGGGTCCCACTTTACGGAGATTTACGAGAGCTTGTGATGGACGAAGCCCATAAGTCCCGTTATTCAGTACATCCTGGTGCAGATAAGATGTACCACGACTTGAAAACCACATACTGGTGGCCTGGCATGAGAGCCCACATAGCAGCCTACGTTGGCAAATGTTTGACCTGCGCAAGAGTCAAGATCGAGTATCAGAAACCAGCAGGCTTACTCCAGCAACCGGAAATCCCGAAGTGGAAATGGGAACAAATTTCCATGGATTTTGTCACAGGATTACCTAAAAAGTGCAAAAGATTAAAAATAAAAAGTATTATACTAAACACTTGTCTTCACCAAGTGATGTAAGAGACTTAGGCAAACATGGCCTTGATTGTCAAGAACTCTTACGATCAATCTTGGATCCCGAGACGACTCACACACTCTACGATGGACAATGGATGATGGTGGTGGATGATGGTGTTATGGTGGTGATGGGTGGTGGATGAGGTGTGAGAGAGCTGGTGTGCCAAGGGATGAGAGAGAATGAAGCCAAGCTCCTCTATTTATAGGCTGAACAGAAGGCTGGACACGGCCCCGTGTCCGCTGGACACGGCCCCGTGCCCGTCTGACATTCTCTCACTTCATTAATTGTAATTGCGAATTACAATTAATGCGCCTGCTGTACTTTCACCACGCCCCCATGCTCGCTGGACACGGCCCCGTGGTGGGCAATGGAAGCTTCTACTGGTTTGTCTTTTCTACTGCTTCCTGGGCACGCCCCCGTGTTCGCTGGACACGGGGCGTGTTCAGACTCTGTTTCTTCTCCTTTGCCTTGGGAGGTGCCGTTGAGGGTCCGGGCAGGCCACTTTTGTTCCTTTTCTTGTATTTTATGGTAGAATTAGTTGTCTTTTTGCTTCTTTTGTGATTTTGAGCTCATTTCATCCTGAAAATACAAAAGGAAGACAAAAACACTCTTTTTCCAACATTAGTACTTAAAAAGGGTTAGTTTTATGCCTTAATTGATGTGATTTATATGTTGCATTTTACACACATCAAATACCCCCACACTTGAACTTTTGCTTGTCCTCAAGCAAAACTCTTTAAATGTGGCTTACACTCCCAAATGGAATAGGTAGAAGAGAAATTTTTTAGCTTGTCCTAGAGTGTCGGGAATCCAAGGTTTTTATAGGTTTTATTTTTATTTATTTACAATCCTATTCGTTATGATTTATTTTGAACGTTTCATAAGATGAATTACTTAATTGGGCATAGCATGCCTTATTAAAATTCCATTTATATACAAGTTCACATACCTCACGGGAGATCACTCAACACTCGGCCGAAGGTGTATATTTTTAGTGAATCACTCGAGAGCGGCACGGAACTCACGTCTTCCATAGGCTTGCCAAGCAATCAATCCTCCTCCTTTTTAACTTTTTACCTTTGTAAATATCAAGAGGACTTTTTGGGTGAAGGCTTGGGTTTAAAGGTGGGTGGTTGGTTAGTTGTTAGTAAAAAGGGCGAAAATCGTAACAAGCGTCGGTTTTCGTGAAGTACCTTGTTTTTAGTGACTTTTTATTTTGAAGTATTTCTCCAAACAAGCTTTTATAGCTTTTGTTTTTTTTTGACTTCATCATCATCTTTTTTGTTTTTTTCAATCGTCACATAAAAAGGTGAGTTTACGAAAAAGCGAACTTGTTACTAAAAAAAATAAATAAAAAGGTTTTTGGTGGGTAAAAAGGGTTTTGGGGTAATGAAATGAAAGGTTTAGGCTCAAAGGGGCTATCTAGGGGGATTTTGGGTAGGTAAAAAAATGAAAAATAATGGTTTTGAATGAAAAAATGGTTAGTCCTAATGCCTCCATCATTTACTTACTTGGGTTTAAGTTGGTAAGGACCGGGAATGTATCGTCGTGGCAAGTTCTAGATTTGTAAGGACCTAGCGGCTATTCACACAAGAAACGAAAAATGAGCATTTAATCTAAATATGTGTATTTTTGTGCTCAATAAAGGCTCAAAACTCACTTTTGTGGGAATGGGTTTTTAATGTGACCAAGCATATATAATCGAATTTTTAACTAGACTTGTTATACCGTTTCCTAATTTTCTTATGTTGGTTCTTTTTTTATCACGACGCTATCGGTTGTAAACTTGTAAAAATATAACCTTTTTAGAACTTGTTATTCCCAACTTAAACTAAGACAAGTAAATAAAAAAAAAATGAAAAAGTTTTTGAAAAAATTTGGGGTGTTTAGCGGTTCCAATAGAGTTTTGTGTAAGGTTTGTGTTTAGGATTTTGCAAAATTTCAAGGGTTTTAGCATTGTGACACTCGAGGTTTTTCCGAACGATCACCTTGTAATATTTTGTGTATATAAATATTATTAAATGGAAACGTGATCTTTATTTGCTTAATGTGTGTTGAATGTACGTATTATATATAATAGTATGTGAGTCGAGACCATGACTCGTAACCGGGCGGTTGCGAGTGGGCCTCTTGGTTTCGAGTGGCCCTTGGGCCGAAACCGGTTTGGGCCGAAACCCCAAGCCCAACCCGAAAACCCCCCTTAGTCTTGTTGACACTTGGTATATATCCCACCTTTCCCCCACTTCTTTCATTTTACATAACACACCAACACATACACTCCTTATTTCTCTCTCAACTAGAACACCCCAAAACAACATCCCAACCTTCTCCAACTTTCGGATTCAAGCAAAGGATTTCGGACAAGGACTCGGTCAAGCTCGGATCACTCGGACACTTCATCTTCTCTCATTTTCTTCCCTTGTCTTCGGCTCTTTCTTCTCCTAACCGGTTAGTGTCCTAGTTTGTGTATAGATTTATGTGTAATGGATGCCTTGTGTATGCTTGCTTGAATGATATGTATATGAAATAGAAAAATGTTTGGTTAGTAGTTTATGTATGATTATTAGGTTGTTTTGGAAAGTTTGTGAATATGTGTAACATGACTAAAATGACTTGATATTGGTAGTTTACAAGTGTTCATAGCCAACTACACTATGCTTTAAAGTTTCTTGCAAAAAAAAAATGATGTTGATAAACATAAGATTTCGGCTATATATTGTATGTTCTTTGTTCTTGCCATGATAATCTTGTCATAAATATGTGATTTTTGGTTCATAAAAGGTATGATTTGCTATAGTGAAAACCCTAGAAAATATGAATATAGGATGAACTTGTTGAATGAGGGTTTGAAGATTCAAAAATGGCAAAGTTTGATCTATCTTTACTAGTATTCAGATTAGGAAAAGTGTTAGTGAAATATTATTGGTAGTTTCCTAATCTGGGTCTGATTTTATGCGTACAATTTGGACTGTCATACCTGCATCATCACGTGTGTATGAAAGTGACAGATTACGACTCGCAACCACGGCATTACGACTCGAAACCACACGGTTGCGACTCGCAACCAAAGCATGACAAGTCGAAACCACGAGATTGCGACTCGAGACCACGCCGTTGCGACTCGCAACCAAAACGTGACAACTCGAGACCACGGTTACGACTCGCAACCATATCGTGACAAGCCGAAACCACCTGGTTGCGACTCGAGACCAGCTGGTTGCGAGTGGGCTGTTCATTTTAGTTATTGGGCCATTCTGTGTTGGACTATCTGTTAAATGGACTATGTGTTGCTGTGTTCTGTTTGACTGTGTTACTGTTAGGGCCGGCCCAATAACCCCACGACTATTTACTTGTATGCATGTTATGTGCCTGTATATGTTCTTACGTGATTACTTGTACACCGAACCTGACCTATACCGGTAACCATGTTAGGACGTGGTGACCAACGTGATTGACAAGTGACCTAAACCTACCGAGCAACCCAAGGTGAGTTCACAACTTAAAAGCATGCGTCCCGGTGGTTTGGGACACGAGACTAACAACTCTATCCCCTGGTAAAAGGGGATACCATTTACATACCTTCCCTAGTTATTGGGAACAAAACTTACTTTTCCTTCCCGGGTATTGGGAAACCTTTTGGTTAATTACTGTTTATACGGATTGCAACTAACGGCACTAAACGAAACTCTATCACTCAAGTCCCTACTACAAATACCGATTAGTCGCCGGGTTAGGCGAACGGGTTATTAGTTGATAGCGCTATTTAGGTGTTTACCAGCCTCACACCGTGCCCTGGTTTGGGACGGTCGTGAACTAATGTACTCAGAAATCCGTCAATGATGATAGAACATTGACATCGGGGCATCCTGCGGATACGCAACGGTTACCTAGTATTCGGTATTGGAAAAACAGTTTAGTCGCTAACTTTTGGGGTAGCTCCCCAGGGCATGTATAAACGGATAAATTAACCGGTGAAACAAAGTTTTTGGTAATTAAAACTGGACAACTAGTGAACTCACTCAGCATTATTGTTGACCCCTTACTGCATGCTTTGCAGGTAACCAGTGACGAAGGAGCTTGCAGCTTGGGAACGTGTAGTGTCTGTTCACCCTTGTGTTGGGTGTTACCTTATTTTGAATCATGAACTTTGTTTTAAACTCCCTTACTTATGCTTCCGCTACTTGTTACTATTTTGAACTTAAAACTTTAAACTCTGGACTTAATATTTGCTAAGTTATGAATAGTAAGTATTACTTTTGTTATCAACTTAAGTTTTCGGTATAATTGGTGGCTGGATCCTGGTCAGTCACGCCCTCGAAGCGGGTGTTATCCGCAGGTGGATTTTGGGGGTGTGACAAGCATCCCCCCCCCCACACTTAAATTACACATTGTCCTCAATGTGTCCAAAAATAATGTTTTTGGTTGATTAGAATGTATAAAAGTGGGTTAAAAAGCAAAGATTTATGTTACTGGCATCCTGGACACGGCCCCGTGTTGACCGGGCACGGCCCCGTGGTGAAGTGCCAGTAACAAAAATTACAGAATTGAAACAGAAGCCTGGACACGGGGGCGTGTCCGCTGAACACGGCCCGTGTCCAGTTACCTGAACTGGGTGATTTTCTGCAGGGGGCTCAGCACGGGGCCGTGTTGGTTGGGCACGGCCCATGTTAAGCCTTCTGTGATGGAGATTTTTGTCGGGTTGCTCTGTTCTTCGTGCATGGTTCCATTTTTCTCGTTCCCTTTTTCATCCATTACCACCATGAGTGTGTTTTATTCTCAAAACAACCATCAATCTTAAAAACCATCATAACATTGCTAATAGAGAGACATTTCATAAAGATAAAAATTACATAAATATTAAACTTATGGAGTTCTAGCCCTATGTTTTATTTTAATTTAGCAAAATTTCCAAGAAGCTACTAGTCTTGGTTAGATAAGGCTTTGTAGAACTCCTCCTTTCAGGTGTGGTTCTCCTCATATGTCGGCAAGCCACTCCTCTACCTCCCTTGGAAGGAGAAAAGAGGGCTCGTTTGCATTGGTTTGAGGAGTTTCAACTTCCGCTGGAACTTCTTGTGGGTTTTCCATAGGAGGTTCTGTGGGAAAGTCTCCCCACCCGGTAGGGTTGTTAACACCGAGTGCCAAGTTCCAGTCTTGTTGTGGAAGGACTGGTTCCATAGGGGGTGCTACCAAAATGTTTAACCTTTGGTGCAAAAGGTTAATCTCTTGGAAGCTGCTTTCAAGTCCCATTGTAAGATCGTTAATACGGTCAATGAGGACCTCCTCTACTGACGTCATTTCGTCGAGAGCTTCCCTTAGCGCTATCACGTAGTGCACAAGTGTAGCTTCAACGGAAGGCCTCCTTCCCCTTCGGCTGTTTGAGGAATGAACGGATGATGTTTCGCTGTTTTCACTCGCCATTCTACGAAAAATAAACCAAAAGCAGTTTATATGACGAAACAGTTTCTGGACACGGCCCCGTGCTCATTGAGCACGGCCCCGTGTTCATCTTTCTGCAGAATTTTGGAGCAAGGAATCTTGGGTTTTTAAGTTATTTTCTGAGTTTATGCAAGCTTTTTGACAGTAAATAACTTTAAACAATGTTACATAACATGTTTTTACCAAGATTCTATGATCAAAACTCATTGTTCCCTACCACAAAGATTGAAAATTCAAACTTTTCATGGTAGTTCTTGAAGAAAGATGAAGAAGAAGGAAATGTCTAGAAGAGGAAAGGACAAGATGGGTTGTTGGAAACTTCTTTTAGACTTACCTAGGATTGTTTGAGAGAAGATTCCTTCAAATCTCTGTCCCCAAGTTGGTCCAAATGTGCAGGATTTTTGGCTGCATTTATAGAAAACGACAGCCTGCTGGACACGGCCCCGTGTCCGCTGGACACAGCCCCGTGTGCAGATGAAATTCTGACACAGTTTGTCCGTATTCTGACGTTCTGATCAGAGGGGAATCTTTTGGTGGACACGGGGGCGTGTTGGCCGGGCATGGCCCCGTGTCGGAAAGCTGTCTTATGAAGTTTTGTCTTTACTAAGGAGCTAATCTATATCGGGTGGCTCTTGACTTGTTGGAACAACCCCAAAGTGCCTAAGATACCTTAATTGTCCTATACTAAGGCGAGAACGCAAGAGGTTGTCGGTGAGGGTAATTCCTATTTTCATTCTAGGTGGACAAGTCCAACCCTTTCCCGGGCTCTCGTTAAAGAAGGTGTATGCCGAATCGCTCAGGTCTATGTATGCATCGAACGAAGTCGATGGGGAGTCCTTCACGGCACAATCGGCACAGGGACGACTATCGTCTGCGTCTTTTCTAGGTAAGAAGGTATTTTCGGGAGCAACGAGGTTGTCGGAATGCGGTTCCAACATTTCCTCATGGTCATCATCTTGGGATGGATCTAAAAAATCCTTCCTGAGTTCTTTTGACCAATTGAGAAGTAGTTCTTCTAGTTGAAATAGCTCGTCAAGGAGCATTTCTCCTAGAATATCTGGCTGGGCGCATTCGAGGGAGAAATAGTGCTTATTTTTACTTTCGCCCCTCTTAAGGTTACAAGGAATCGGTGGGTCTATATAGTGGGGCCTATAAGTGAGGAAAAAACATTTTAATTCCTCATGTTCGCCTCCACATATTCGACACCACAAACCATAAGAGTGCCGAAAGTAAAAAGAATTACTATCACTCATGTTCGTGTCAGAAATTACCAACCGCCGGGATCTAACGGTTCTGTTTTCAGCAACTGAATCTTGGGCACGGGGGCGTGTTGAGTAGACACGGCCCCGTGTTCAGCCTACTGTCTGACTTAAAACAGGATTGCCAGTTCCAATGATTGAGCATGGGGCGTGTTCAGCGGGCACGGCCCCGTGTTGAGCTCTGCAGAAGCTAAAAAATCTAAGAAAAATCCTAAAAAAATCAAAGAAAAATAAAAATATGATTAGGCCGTTGATTCCTAACTTTCTTAAAATCCTTGTGTCCCCGACAACGGCGCCAAAAACTTGATGTGCGTGAAGTGTGTTATAATTTTTGATGAGTATTTAAGCCCTTTTTACACTTTTAGCCAAGTTTTAAATTTATAAAACACGATATTCACTAACACTAAACACACATATGGGCAAGTGCACCCATCGTGGACGTAGTATAGTGTTGGTAAGATACCGAGGTCGTCCAAGGACACAAGAGCTTTTAATACCGGTTTATCCTCAACGTCTAATCAAATCAAAAAGTGAGAAAAATGTTTTAAACTAAGAAAAATAAAAACTAACTAAATGCTGAAAATAAAAATAAAATAAAAACAGATAGACAAGATAAATCACTTGGATCCGACACGTGTATTAGTATAACCTTTGATTATTTTCGCACTTTTGCACTTGTTTAAGAGATTATCTTAGTTATTGTAGTAGGCCCCTCTTTTGAAGGCGACGTTACCCTCAACCCAGTAGTTTGAGTCAGCAAGGATACAATCCTATAGGGTCGGATTATTGAAAGATAATGAATTAAGTTATTAATGCAAATTATGGTAGGCCCCGCTTTTGGCGGTGACGTTACCCTCGGCTAAGTAGTCTGAGTCAGCAGGGATACAGTCCTAAATAGCCGGGTTATAGTATTAATAGTAGTTAACTTATGAGGGGGTCAAAGAGTTTGGATCCCCGCCATCCAATACCTATGGGCATTGAAGGAGATCCTACTAAATTTGACCCAGGTCCCAAGCAGGACCTCTAAACGCTGAACAAGGGCAAGACCCTTACCAAACCGTTCCCTTAACCCCCGACCAGGTAGCCAACATACCTCCATATAGACCGTGGAGATATGAATGGTGAAAATCTTTTATTTTATATAGACAGTAAAATAATGCCAAGACACCACGGACAAACGATAAGGAAAGATCACCTTCAACATAAGTAACTAGTTATTAAAGTCATTAATACAAAACCAAATAAAAAGTGCAAAAGATTAAAAATAAAAAGTATTATACTAAACACTTGTCTTCACCAAGTGATGTAAGAGACTTAGGCAAACATGGCCTTGATTGTCAAGAACTCTTACGATCAATCTTGGATCCCGAGACGACTCACACACTCTACGATGGACAATGGATGATGGTGGTGGATGATGGTGTTATGGTGGTGATGGGTGGTGGATGAGGTGTGAGAGAGGTGGTGTGCCAAGGGATGAGAGAGAATGAAGCCAAGCTCCTCTATTTATAGGCTGAACAGAAGGCTGGACACGGCCCCGTGTCCGCTGGACACGGCCCCGTGCCCGTCTGACATTCTCTCACTTCATTAATTGTAATTGCGAATTACAATTAATGCGCCTGCTGTACTTTCACCACGCCCCCGTGCTCGCTGGACACGGCCCCGTGGTGGGCAATGGAAGCTTCTACTGGTTTGTCTTTTCTACTGCTTCCTGGGCACGCCCCCGTGTTCGCTGGACACGGGGCGTGTTCAGACTCTGTTTCTTCTCCTTTGCCTTGGGAGGTGCCGTTGAGGGTCCGGGCAGGCCACTTTTGTTCCTTTTCTTGTATTTTATGGTAGAATTAGTTGTCTTTTTTGCTTCTTTTGTGATTTTGAGCTCATTTCATCCTGAAAATACAAAAGGAAGACAAAAACACTCTTTTTCCAACATTAGTACTTAAAAAGGGTTAGTTTTATGCCTTAATTGATGTGATTTATATGTTGCATTTTACACACATCAAATACCCCCACACTTGAACTTTTGCTTGTCCTCAAGCAAAACTCTTTAAATGTGGCTTACACTCCCAAATGGAATAGGTAGAAGAGAAATTTTTTAGCTTGTCCTAGAGTGTCGGGAATCCAAGGTTTTTATAGGTTTTATTTTTATTTATTTACAATCCTATTCGTTATGATTTATTTTGAACGTTTCATAAGATGAATTACTTAATTGGGCATAGCATGCCTTATTAAAATTCCATTTATATACAAGTTCACATACCTCACGGGAGATCACTCAACACTCGGCCGAAGGTGTATATTTTTAGTGAATCACTCGAGAGCGGCACGGAACTCACGTCTTCCATAGGCTTGCCAAGCAATCAATCCTCCTCCTTTTTAACTTTTTACCTTTGTAAATATCAAGAGGACTTTTTGGGTGAAGGCTTGGATTTAAAGGTGGGTGGTTGGTTAGTTGTTAGTAAAAAGGGCGAAAATCGTAACAAGCGTCGGTTTTCGTGAAGTACCTTGTTTTTAGTGACTTTTTATTTTGAAGTATTTCTCCAAACAAGCTTTTATAGCTTTTGTTTGTTTTTGACTTCATCATCATCTTTTTTTTTTTTTTTCAATCGTCACATAAAAAGGTGAGTTTACGAAAAAGCGAACTTGTTACTAAAAAAAATAAATAAAAAGGTTTTTGGTGGGTAAAAAGGGTTTTGGGATAATGAAATGAAAGGTTTAGGCTCAAAGGGGCTATCTAGGGGGATTTTGGGTAGGTAAAAAAATGAAAAATAATGGTTTTGAATGAAAAAATGGTTAGTCCTAATGCCTCCATCATTTACTTACTTGGGTTTAAGTTGGTAAGGACCGGGAATGTATCGTCGTGGCAAGTTCTAGATTTGTAAGGACCGAGCGGCTATTCACACAAGAAACGAAAAATGAGCATTTAATCTAAATATGTGTATTTTTGTGCTCAATAAAGGCTCAAAACTCACTTTTGTGGGAATGGGTTTTTAATGTGACCAAGCATATATAATCGAATTTTTAACTAGACTTGTTATACCGTTTCCTAATTTTCTTATGTTGGTTCTTTTTTTATCACGACGCTATCGGTTGTAAACTTGTAAAAATATAACCTTTTTAGAACTTGTTATTCCCAACTTAAACTAAGACAAGTAAATAAAAAAAATGAAAAAGTTTTTGAAAAAATTTGGGGTGTTTAGCGGTTCCAATAGAGTTTTGTGTAAGGCTTGTGTTTAGGATTTTGCAAAATTTCAAGGGTTTTAGCTTCCCCCCCCCCCCACACTTAAATTACACATTGTCCTCAATGTGTCCAAAAATAATGTTTTTGGTTGATTAGAATGTATAAAAGTGGGTTAAAAAGCAAAGATTTATGTTACTGGCATCCTGGACACGGCCCCGTGTTGACCGGGCACGGCCCCGTGGTGAAGTGCCAGTAACAAAAATTACAGAATTGAAACAGAAGCCTGGACACGGGGGCGTGTCCGCTGAACACGGCCCGTGTCCAGTTACCTGAACTGGGTGATTTTCTGCAGGGGGCTCAGCACGGGGCCGTGTTGGTTGGGCACGGCCCGTGTTGAGCCTTCTGTGATGGAGATTTTTGTCGGGTTGCTCTGTTCTTCGTGCATGGTTCCATTTTTCTCGTTCCCTTTTTCATCCATTACCACCATGAGTGTGTTTTATTCTCAAAACAACCATCAATCTTAAAAACCATCATAACATTGCTTATAGAGAGACATTTCATAAAGATAAAAATTACATAAATATTAAACTTATGGAGTTCTAGCCCTATGTTTTATTTTAATTTAGCAAAATTTCCAAGAAGCTACTAGTCTTGGTTAGATAAGGCTTTGTAGAACTCCTCCTTTCAGGTGTGGTTCTCCTCATATGTCGGCAAGCCACTCCTCTACCTCCCTTGGAAGGAGAAAAGAGGGCTCGTTTGCATTGGTTTGAGGAGTTTCAACTTCCGCTGGAACTTCTTGTGGGTTTTCCATAGGAGGTTCTGTGGGAAAGTCTCCCCACCCGGTAGGGTTGTTAACACCGAGTGCCAAGTTCCAGTCTTGTTGTGGAAGGACTGGTTCCATAGGGGGTGCTACCAAAATCTTTAACCTTTGGTGCAAAAGGTTAATCTCTTGGAAGCTGCTTTCAAGTCCCATTGTAAGATCGTTAATACGGTCAATGAGGACCTCCTCTACTGACGTCATTTCGTCGAGAGCTTCCCTTAGCGCTATCACGTAGTGCACAAGTGTAGCTTCAACGGAAGGCCTCCTTCCCCTTCGGCTGTTTGAGGAATGAACGGATGATGTTTCGCTGTTTTCACTCGCCATTCTACGAAAAATAAACCAAAAGCAGTTTATATGACGAAACAGTTTCTGGACACGGCCCCGTGCTCATTGAGCACGGCCCCGTGTTCATCTTTCTGCAGAATTTTGGAGCAAGGAATCTTGGGTTTTTAAGTTATTTTCTGAGTTTATGCAAGCTTTTTGACAGTAAATAACTTTAAACAATGTTACATAACATGTTTTTACCAAGATTCTATGATCAAAACTCATTGTTCCCTACCACAAAGATTGAAAATTCAAACTTTTCATGGTAGTTCTTGAAGAAAGATGAAGAAGAAGGAAATGTCTAGAAGAGGAAAGGACAAGATGGGTTGTTGGAAACTTCTTTTAGACTTACCTAGGATTGTTTGAGAGAAGATTCCTTCAAATCTCTGTCCCCAAGTTGGTCCAAATGTGCAGGATTTTTGGCTGTATTTATAGAAAACGACTGCCTGCTGGACACGGCCCCGTGTCCGCTGGACACGGCCCCGTGTGCAGATGAAATTCTGACACAGTTTGTCCGTATTCTGACGTTCTGATCAGAGGGGAATCTTTTGGTGGACACGGGGGCGTGTTGGCCGGGCACGGCCCTGTGTCGGAAAGCTGTCTTATGAAGTTTTGTCTTTACTAAGGAGCTAATCTATATCGGGTGGCTCTTGACTTGTTGGAACAACCCCAAAGTGCCTAAGATACCTTAATTGTCCTATACTAAGGCGAGAACGCAAGAGGTTGTCGGTGAGGGTAATTCCTATTTTCATTCTAGGTGGACAAGTCCAACCCTTTCCCGGGCTCTCGTTAAAGAAGGTGTATGCCGAATCGCTCAGGTCTATGTATGCATCGAACGAAGTCGATGGGGAGTCCTTCACGGCACAATCGGCACAGGGACGACTATCGTCTGCGTCTTTTCTAGGTAAGAAGGTATTTTCGGGAGCAACGAGGTTGTCGGAATGCGGTTCCAACATTTCCTCATGGTCATCATCTTGGGATGGATCTAAAAAATCCTTCCTGAGTTCTTTTGACCAATTGAGAAGTAGTTCTTCTAGTTGAAATAGCTCGTCAAGGAGCATTTCTCCTAGAATATCTGGCTGGGCGCATTCGAGGGAGAAATAGTGCTTATTTTTACTTTCGCCCCTCTTAAGGTTACAAGGAATCGGTGGGTCTATATAGTGGGGCCTATAAGTGTGGAAAAAACATTTTAATTCCTCATGTTCGCCTCCACATATTCGACACCACAAACCATAAGAGTGCCGAAAGTAAAAAGAATTACTATCACTCATGTTCGTGTCAGAAATTACCAACCGCCGGGATCTAACGGTTCTGTTTTCAGCAACTGAATCTTGGGCACGGGGGCGTGTTGAGTAGACACGGCCCCGTGTTCAGCCTACTGTCTGACTTAAAACAGGATTGCCAGTTCCAATGATTGAGCACGGGGCGTGTTCAGCTGGCACGGCCCCGTGTTGAGCTCTGCAGAAGCTAAAAAATCTAAGAAAAATCCTAAAAAAATCAAAGAAAAATAAAAATATGATTAGGCCGTTGATTCCTAACTTTCTTAAAATCCTTGTGTCCCCGGCAACGGCGCCAAAAACTTGATGTGCGTGAAGTGTGTTATAATTTTTTATGAGTATTTAAGCCCTTTTTACACTTTTAGCCAAGTTTTAAATTTATAAAACACGATATTCACTAACACTAAACACACATATGGGCAAGTGCACCCATCGTGGACGTAGTATAGTGTTGGTAAGATACCGAGGTCGTCCAAGGACACAAGAGCTTTTAATACCGGTTTATCCTCAACTTCTAATCAAATCAAAAAGTGAGAAAAATGTTTTAAACTAAGAAAAATAAAAACTAACTAAATGCTGAAAATAAAATAAAATAAAAACAGATAGACAAGATAAATCACTTGGATCCGACACGTGTATTAGTATAACCTTTGATTATTTTCGCACTTTTGCACTTGTTTAAGAGATTATCTTAGTTATTGTAGTAGGCCCCTCTTTTGAAGGCGACGTTACCCTCAACCCAGTAGTTTGAGTCAGCAAGGATACAATCCTAAAGGGTCGGATTATTGAAAGATAATGAATTAAGTTATTAATGCAAATTATGGTAGGCCCCGCTTTTGGCGGTGACGTTACCCTCGGCTAAGTAGTCTGAGTCAGCAGGGATACAGTCCTAAATAGCCGGGTTATAGTATTAATAGTAGTTAACTTATGAGGGGGTCAAAGAGTTTGGATCCCCGCCATCCAATACCTATGGGCATTGAAAGAGATCCTACTAAATTTGACCCAGGTCCCAAGCAGGACCTCTAAACGCTGAACAAGGGCAAGACCCTTACCAAACCGTTCCCTTAACCCCCGACCAGGTAGCCAACATACCTCCATATAGACCGTGGAGATATGAATGGTGAAAATCTTTTATTTTATATAGACAGTAAAATAATGCCAAGACACCACGGACAAACGATAAGGAAAGATCACCTTCAACATAAGTAACTAGTTATTAAAGTCATTAATACAAAACCAAATAAAAAGTGCAAAAGATTAAAAATAAAAAGTATTATACTAAACACTTGTCTTCACCAAGTGATGTAAGAGACTTAGGCAAACATGGCCTTGATTGTCAAGAACTCTTACGATCAATCTTGGATCCCGAGACGACTCACACACTCTACGATGGACAATGGATGATGGTGGTGGATGATGGTGTTATGTTGGTGATGGGTGGTGGATGAGGTATGAGAGAGGTGGTGTGCCAAGGGATGAGAGAGAATGAAGCCAAGCTCCTCTATTTATAGGCTGAACAGAAGGCTGGACACGGCCCCGTGTCCGCTGGACACGGCCCCGTGCCCGTCTGACATTCTCTCACTTCATTAATTGTAATTGCGAATTACAATTAATGCGCCTGCTGTACTTTCACCACGCCCCCGTGCTCTCCTTTGCCTTGGGAGGTGCCGTTGAGGGTCCGGGCAGTCCACTTTTGTTCCTTTTCTTGTATTTTATGGTAGAATTAGTTGTCTTTTTGCTTCTTTTGTGATTTTGAGCTCATTTCATCCTGAAAATACAAAAGGAAGACAAAAACACTCTTTTTCCAACATTAGTACTTAAAAAGGGTTAGTTTTATGCCTTAATTGATGTGATTTATATGTTGCATTTTACACACATCAGTAATTGTTGATAGACCATATTATCCTTATTAACTACTTAGGTTTCCCCTTAAAAAGGATTAAGGTTAGACTTTCATAACATCAACACACAATTTCTTTTCCCGGCCATTCACGAAATCATAACCCTAGATTTCAGTACCACCATCAAGAACATACATCTTAAACGGGAACCGGATCAAGCTAACAATCATGTCGAACTTCGTGGCTGCATTTGTCTCTGGATTCTCAGCTAGGCTGTCGGTTGTAACAGGTATGATTTACATGGTTTCCATTATGTTTATACATAACTTATCAACATGTGGTATCAGAGCATATGTTGCTCAATCAGTTCTGTTTGTTTTGATGAATCTGGAATTAAAATCTGGAAAACAAACATTATGAAAACCTGATAAAACTCAAGAGCATGAAATTCGTATAACTTCATATCTACAGACTTCTATGTTCTAAACAGATGTTTAATCACATCTTAGGGGTTGTTTGGCAACATCTGAATGGTTAAGTGGTGAACCAGTAAGAGGTCTGAACCATTAAGTGCTGAACCAGTAAGGGGTCTGAACCATTAAGTGTTGAACCAGTAAGAGGTCTAAATCATTAAGAGCCTATATAATATTTAACCGTTCAGAGGCAAATGTCTAACCAATTCAGATTATAGGTTTTAACCAATCAGACTTTGTATAATGCTTAACCATTCAGATGCAAATGTTTGAACCATTCAGACATCTGCTCATCAAACAAACAGTCTAAACCATTAAGTGCTGAACCAGTAAGAGGTCAGAACCATTAAGAGCCTCCTTAAGAGGTAAACAAACAGCCCCTTAATTAATTACAATTTTAAAATCTGTATAAACATGTTAATTTTTCATATTTCAGATTCCAAAATTTATTTTACAATTTTAGGGTTCATCATGTTCTTATGAGAAATTCGAATAAATTCCTATATTTTGGAGTGAATTGAGGATCAAAGTGTGTTTTCTATTTTTTGATTAAGTTTTATCTAATTATGATTTCAAAATTTCTTATAATTTTAATGTATATTATTTTTTTTCAAAATCTTTTAGATAAATATAAAACATCAGTTAAACAGGAAACATGATATCCATGATCCCTTAAATTTTGAATTTCAACCTTATCACAATTAATAACCATTAATTAGTAAATTCGAGTCTTGGAGAACAAGTTTCGAGATACATAAAAGATTTCGAGATAATATATAGAACTCGAAATCTCAAATTAACTCGAAATCTTACTATTTTCGAAATAATTTTAGTTTTCTCGAAATCATTGGAGATCTCGAAACCCCACTTAGAAATCGAAATCTTATCAGATATCGAAATCATTAAGGCACTCGAAATCTCATTAAAAATTCGAGACCAAAAGGCTGCTCGAAATCTCATGAAAACTTGAAATCATAAACTTTTCGAGATCATAAGAGATTTCGAGATTACATAACATTCTTGAAAACTAAGTTTGTTCTCCAAAACTCAAATTTTCTCGAAATCTCATTACTTTATCACCACGGAGTTCGATCCGCGCTAACAATGGTTTGCTATTAACTAAATGGTTTTGTAAACACTTAGGTGGTGTTTGTTTTTCTAAAAAAGATCCGTGCAGCCTCTTCTGTCTGCGTCGCGTAGACCACACGCAGACATTGTCCTCTGCAGACTGTTTGCGTATTGCGTATTTTTATTACAACTATTAGGTTTTAAATTGAGGCTATAGTATGACTAATGGGGGTCCTGAGTTGCATAATGACTCAACGGTTGTATTTCTCTGCTATGGTTCTTGGCTCAAAACTAAAATGAGTATTAACTCCTGATCAGGCTTATCTAATGCTCATGATAAATGATTACTTGGCTAAGCGGGATATTGTTAGATTAAATATATTCATTATGGTATATTTAATCATGTAGCCATTACAATCACTTATATTATATAGATCAAAATATATTATACGTATAATATAGTTAGTTGGTAATTGTTGATGGACCATATTACCCTTATTAACTTATTAGGTTTCCCCTTGGGTGTATATAAGAAGATTACTAGAGAGGGATTAAGGTTAGACTCTCATAACATCAACACACAATTCGTCTCCCCTCTCTCTCCATTCACGAAATAACCCTAGATTTCAGTACTACCATCAAGAACATACAGCCTAAACGAGAACCAGATCAAGCTGACAATTATGTCGAATTCTGTGGATGCATCTGTCTCTGGATTCTCTGCTAGTCTGTCTGTTGTAACAGGTATGATTTACATGTTTTCCATTATGTTTATACAGAACTGATCAACAAACATTGATAACTTCAATAACATGTATATAATTAGTGACAAGGGCAGTCAGGGTCGGGCCATAGGGTGTATTCAAGTGTGCGATCCCATAGTCCCCCCAATTTTGAGAGGCCCAAAAAGTATTTCTTGTTTCACATATATAAATCTTTTGGAAATCATTTAATTATTATATCTAAAATTCAAAAACAAAAATAGCAATAGAAGACCTGGTAAGACTTTCGTCATGCCATAACTAAAGTTACTAAGTTCAGAAGTTGGCAACTCTACGCACGTTTCTTTTTCTTTTTTCCTTTTCTTTTTTTCGCGCTTTTCTCCTCTCCCTTTGTGTGACCCCATCGTTAGAAAAATTTAATTATACATAAAAGTGTACCATTTTGGTTTTTGTAGGATCATTTTAAAATCCAGATCTACACCTATTGTGTGTACACGAACAATTTAACTACGTGTGGAATCCGCAACCAAAATGCAATCAATCAACAACATGATAATCAATAAACACTGATCTGTTCATTCAATAAACCTTTACAAGATTTGGTTAAAAAAAAAAACACACAATTAACACACTATGTTGGAACAATCGGTATCAAAAGCAAACACTAACAAGACGATTTTGTTGCGGACACCACGAAGGCTTTTTTTTATTTTATACAAACCGAAAGAAAAACTCTAACACTCCTTACAGACTCCATACTATTCGACTATTTATATACACCAAACCCTTGCCATGCAAGTAACCTATTTAGACTCAATTCTTATGGACATTTAAAGTAAACTAGTCAAATGTCCCGCGCACTGCGGCGGGTATTTGGTTGGAGTTAGTTCGACTTATTACGTGATTGATTCAGTATCGGCACTCGGTAACCAAAAGATAAAACAAAAAAATATAATATAACCAAAATGATACCGGCACGTCTTTTACATCTTGCGAAAACGGTAAAAACGAATAATACTACCGGTTTCAATGTTATTCGGTCGTAATTGGATCGGTCTCGACAATAGTATAGATGTCGAGAAAACCATAAGAATCAATATAGGTAGCGATGTTGTTCGGACAATATCGCTTTGATTCGTTAGGGTAAAAAAATATTGTATATCACTCGCTCGCTATCGAAAAAAATCTTTTATCGAAACAAAGATAGAAAAAATAAGCACGTCGTAACAACCTTTGTAACATTTAAATATATGACATTTATAACCCATGGTTTATTGAGAAAGATGTAATATAAATAATTTTTTAAAGGAATGCGTATATGTTTTAAATTTTTTTTAATAAAATAATAAATTTAGTAAAAGTTTTTAACAGAATGATAAATTTAGGATAAAGAAAGTCACTTCCAAGAGTTGAACTTGTGTGGTGAAAGCAAGATATGTAGTTGCAAAAGGCCATAACTATTTCACCAACCAATATTCTTTTCATTAAGTTCAATGTATAATGTATATATTATTAAACTAAATGTTGGTATAGAAAAAAAAATTAAGGATTAGTCCTATGCCATCCAAGCACTATTCATCAAGCTTGGCCAATAATATATATAAAATTCAAATAAAACTTATCCTAACTAACTGGCAACCTTCTGTTTCCTTCTAAACAACATTTATTAGCCGACTTTAATTATTGGACTTAACCCATTAAATCTTTTGGTCTATTAAGATTAAGCCCAACAATCTCCCCCTTAAGCTTGATGTGTGCCACCAAGATCAACCATGCCAAGCAACCTACACATTTCCTCGAACTTTATTCTTGGTAACGCCTTCGTTAGGATGTCGGCTGTTTGTTCACTTTTGATAACATGATCAACTTGCATTTCACCTTGTTCTATGCACTTGCGAATGAAATGGTACCTCGTATTAATGTGTTTACTACGCCCGTGAAATAATAGGTTTTTCATTAAAGCGATTGATGATTTATTATCCACGCGTAGCTTTACGACTTCTTCTTTACGACCCAATAAATTGCTCAGCAATCCTCTTAGCCACAACGCTTGACAAGCTGCGGTTGTGGCTGCTATGAACTCCGACTCGCCTAACGATAAGGCATTAGTTTGTTTTTTTTTTTTTTTTTTTTTTTTTTTTGTGAGTTCCATGAAACTAAAGAATTACCTAAATAAAACACCATACATGTTGTGCTTCTTCCATCTATTTGATCCGTCGCATGACTATTGTCACAAAAACCAACCAACACTCCTTCCTTTTCAGCCTTGTAGCACAAACCATACCCAACTGTTCCTCTTATATACCTCAACTAGTCTAAGTACCCGTGTGTTACACAGGTGGCCTCACACTAACTTTTATTATTTAATAGTGTTGACATAAACACACAAACTTTTAAATGAAAGCAACGTTCCATTAGTAAGGACCAAATCCACAAAATACCAACTTGGTATTTCACTAACTCACTTATTACCCACGTAACCCTGTATTTTATAATAACCTATAGTATTAGTTTGGTTTGGTATAGTATCGTGTGGACATAGCAATCGAAAGTGCAACTTTGAATATTAAAGTCGTGATATTCCAAATAAAAGATATCAACATACCTAATTAATCAATCTAGAACCATACAAATGGTATCGTTATCAATTCGATTCTACGTACTTAATTACATCATTTTTGCTCGTTACGTTATTGGCACTCACTATAGCAATTTAATATTTAATAAAAGATATTTAAAATTAAACTTACCAAATGCAAAACAATGTGTGATAATATGCCAAACGTGATTGTAATGAACACAAATCTTTTAACGCAATCTAGCTAGGGAGACTGCAAACCAACAATGTGCACCTGCAAAACCCATAGCATAGTAATAAAGATATTATATGAAACTTCTGATGGAATAGTTAACGGTTAAACAACTAAAAACCAAGTTGAAAATAGCTCTGAATAGGAATGGCAATGGGTCGGGCTTGGGCCGGGTATTGGTAATCCCAGGCCCGTTGTCCCATACCCGGCTCATTACCCGTCAGGTATTTGTCGGGTAATTACCCGTCGGGTATCGGGCATACCCGCGGGTATCGGGTATACTCGTTAATTTCATAAAAATATCCGTTGGGACAAATGTTGAATTTTTTACTTTGATGTTTATATAAATTGCATAAACATCAACGTAATAAAGTGATAGCGTCAATATCCAATATACATGCTCAAAAATAAGTTATTTGTTTACTAAGTACCTGCTGTGAGATTAAATATATAAAATATAATATTTAATCTTGTAGCCTATATAATCATTTATATTATATTAGATCAAAATATATTTATTAACCTATTAATAATTAGTTGGTAATTGTTGATGGACCATATTACCCTTATTAACTAATTGGGTTTCCTCTTGGGTGTATAAATAAGGGGCTTATTAGAGAGTTAAAGGGTTACACAGTTACACACAAATTACACAATTACAACCCTCATTAACATCAAGAATTCGTGACTCTCTCCCCTAACCGAAATTACCCTACTTCGGTTTCATCACCATCATAATCTTACACCCTAAGGAGGAACCAGATCATCCTGACAATCATGTCGAACTCAATGGCTGCATCTCTGACTGGATTCTCTGCTGGCCTGTCTGCTGTAACAGGTATTATTCATATTTTCCATTACATTTAAACAGAACTGATCCAACATGTGGTATCAGAGCATATGTTGATAAACCAGTTCTGTTTTCGTATCCATTATTCTTGGATCAAAATCTGGAAAACGGAAGTTTCTTAAGCCTTAAAATCAAAAACTGTTTTCGGGTTGTTTGTGACCGAAATCCCTGTTTTCGGAAACTGTTAATTGATAAACCGACTCGAAATTATAAAGATTAAACTTATTATCACGAAATCCCTTACAAAACCATTAAAATCAGGTTTCGGATTTCCAGATTGTGTTCTTATTTTTGTTAGGGTTCATCATAATGTTCTAAGAAAACTTGAAAATTCCCTAAGATTTGGAATATAATTTAGATTAGTGGGTGTTTTTCCTGTTTTGATCTTTATTTTATCTATTAAAATTTCGAAAACTGTTAAAAGATAATCAGTTATTATTTTCGAAATATTTTGATAAGTTTAGATCAGCATTAAAACAGGAAACATTATCCCACAATCCCTTAAATTTCGAGTTTTCAGTTATTATCACAAAACAGCTGTTAAGGAGGTTGCTACTCGCAACCATGAGGTTGCTACTCGCAACCATGAGGTTGCTACTCGCAACCATGAGGTTGCTACTCGCAACCATGAGGTTGCTACTCGCAACCATAAGGTTGCGACTCGCAACCATAACGTGATTTATCGCAACCATGAGGTTGCTACTCGCAACCATGAGGTTGCGACTCGCAACCATAACGTGATTAGTCGAAACTAAGGTTGCGACTCGCAACCATAACGTGATTAGTCGAGACTAAGGTTGCGACTCGAAACCATAACAGCACAACTCGAGACTAAGGTTGCGACTCGAGACTAAGGTTGCGATTCGATCCGCGCTAACAGGTGGTTTGCTATTAAATACTTGGTTTTGTCAATACTTAATCAGAATCAGATAACTTTTTACAAAACCAAAATAGCTTAACTTGGATGAGCTTCTGATGTATTAATTCTGGCCAAAGCTGATTTAATACATCTATTTATTGTTCAAGTATTATAAAAGGCTATGTTAAGTATGCATTACAAACCTGAAATGTCTTAATTCTGGCCAAAGCTGATTTAATTCATTTATGTTTAGCATGCTTGACAAGTGCATAACTAAAGTGATTGTCTCATTTCTGGCCAAAGCTGATTTGTCACGATTGCTTTGCACACATACTTAAATGATTACACTTCTGGCCAAAGCTGATTTGTCTTCGTTTAAGTAGAATTTTTACTAAGTCTATTATTTTGATGTTAGTAATAGACATTATCACAGCTTCATAATTAAAATGGTCATTATTTATGCCTGCCTTAGTGTAACAAGCCCATTAGATCACATTAGGTTTTCTTCTTTTGTATCATAACTTGCTCATCTTATTTCCACTATCAGCACCCAATTGCGGGATTCCACCTTTGACTGGTGATAACTTTGCTGAATGGAAGGATGCCCTCATGCTTACTCTAGGATTGCTGGACTTTGATTATGCCCTAAGAGAGAATAAGCCAGCGGACCTTACCGCCACCAGTACTGCTGCTGAGCAGATAGTCCATGATAAATGGACTAGGTGTAACCGCATGTCTCTCATGTTCATGAAGCAATCCATTCATAACTCAATCAGAGGGGCCATTCCTGATTCTGAAAATGCTAAAACCTATCTGGCTTCTGTGGAGGATCAATTCAAGGGAACGTCAAAAGCACACGCTAGCACTCTTATCCTCAAGCTGGTGACAACTAAGTATGATGGGAGGAGCGGCATTCGCGAACACATCATGATGATGCATGATATGGCCAATAAGCTGAAGGGCCTAGAGATGGAAATCAGTGATGGTTTTCTCGTTCACTTCATCATCACTTCGCTTCCTTCATCCTATGAAGCTTTCAAGATCAATTACAACACTCAGAAGGACAAATGGACGATGAGTGAGCTGATCGCTATGTGCGTGCAGGAGGAAGAGCGTATGAAGATGGATCGCACTACTGATGTTGCTAACTTCACCACTTCCAGCTCAAAGAAAAGGAAGAACTCTTATCATAGAAAGGATGCTTCTAAGGTTCAAAAGCCAAATCCAAATCCTAATACAAGTACACCTTCCAGCTCTAAGAACTCCTTAGGCAAACCCTATTGCAAGTTCTGTAAGAAAACAGGACATAAGCAAAAGGAATGCCCTGACTTTAAGGAGTGGCTGGCTAAGAAAGGTAACGATTTTTTCATGATACTTGAGTCCTTTAATTTAAATGTTCCTGCTAATTCTTGGTGGTTTGATTCTGGTTCTATGGTTCATGTAACCAATTCACTTCAGGGATTCCTTACAATCCGGAAGCTGGGAAGAAACCAAAGAACACTTAAAGTTGGGGATGATCGGGAATTAGAAGTGAAGGCCATAGGAACATTACAATTATTTTTGAAAACTGGTTTATGTATTAAACTTTATGATACCTTATATGTTCCTGAGGTAACTCGGAACCTTGTATCAGGACCAAAGTTAGACATGGACGGTTTTGTCGTTTCTCATGGTCATCGCAAACTCTCTATTCTCTATGATTCCGTTGTTTATGGTACTGGCATTCTGGATGGTGGTCTCTATAGATTAGAACTAGATGATAATTTTTCCAAATCTTTGTTGTCATATAATATTAATGAATCACTCACAAAGATGGAAAAGAAACAAATTCGAGACTTAGAGACTTCATCTATGTTGTGGCATCAACGTTTAGGCCACATCTCAAGAGAACGATTAAATCGTCTCGTAAAGGATGAAGTCTTACCTCCTCTCGATTTCACCGATTTTGGAACATGTGTCAAATGTCTTAAAGGCAAAATGACATCAGCGAATAAGAAAGGTGCCACTAGGAGCTCTAATTTATTAGAACTCATTCACACTGACATTAGTGGTCCCTATCAAATCGCTGGCATCACAGGACATACTTCATTTATCACTTTCATTGATGATTATTCTCGTTACATGTACTTGTATCTTATAAAGGAAAAGTCTGAATCTCTTACAACTTTTAAAGATTATAAAGCTGAAGTTGAAAAGCAATTAGATCGTCAGATTAAAGTTGTGAGATCAGACAGAGGCGGTGAATATTATGGAAGACATACTGATGTGGGTCAAGCTCCTGGTCCATTTTATGAGTTTTGTAAGGGCCAGGGGATTGTGAACCAATACACCATGCCTGGTACACCTCAGCAGAATGGTGTCGCTGAACGAAGAAATCGTACCCTTATGAACATGGTGCGCAGTATGTTAGCCAACACTAATTTACCATTATTCCTCTGGACTGAAGCATTAAAAGCAGCTGTTCATATACTCAATAGAGTTCCTTCTAAGTCTGTCCCTAAAACTCCTTATGAACTTTGGACAGGAAGGAAACCGAGTCTTAAATATATGAAAGTATGGGGCTGCATTGCTGAAGCAAAATTATATAATCCTTTCCTAAGGAAACTTGACCCTAAAACAGTTACCTGCTTCTTTATCGGGTATCCTGATCATTCAAAGGGTTATCGTTTCTATTGTCCTTCCCATGTCACCCGTATTGTTGAAACCAAGCGTGCTGCGTTCCTGGAGGATTTCAAGGTCAGTGGGAGCAGTACTAACCCTTACGAAGAATTGCAAGAAGTACAAGACGCGGGGGGGAGAGACTCGTCGCTTACCATTACTCCGTTTACTCCTCTTGTACCACATGCAACTGCACCTGAAGCCACTGCACAAACTCCAACTCCACAACCAGAACCCATTATACCTCATAACGAAGGCACATCAAACGCTCAAAACCAAGACAACGCTCAACCCGAAAATCAGCTCAGGAGGTCATCTAGGCAAAAACGGCCTACTAATTGGGATGATTATATTACCTACCTGACTGAAATGGATGCTGGAAAGCTCAATGATCCTATCTCTTATAATGAAGCCATTAGCAGTGATCAGTCTTCTGAATGGAACAAAGCAATGATTGATGAGCTTGAATCCATGAAGAAAAATGACGTTTGGGATTTGGTAGAATTACCCAACGGTGTAAAACCTGTAGGTTGTAAATGGGTGTTCAAAACAAAACTAGATCCGAATGGGAACGTTGAGCGCTATAAAGCGAGATTGGTTGCAAAGGGCTACACTCAGAAAGAGGGAATTGATTATCAAGAGACGTTTTCACCTGTCTCTCGTAAAGATTCATTAAGGATCGTCATGGCCCTAGTAGCTCATTTTGATTTAGAGCTGCATCAGATGGACGTCAAAACTGCTTTCCTTAACGGAGACTTAGACGAAGATGTTTACATGAAACAACCTGAAGGCTTTAAACCTGAAGGTCAGGAGCATCTAGTCTGTAAGTTGAAGAAATCCATTTATGGGTTAAAACAAGCATCACGTCAATGGTATCTCAAGTTTGATGAAGTCATGAAGAGGCAAGGTTTTATGAAGAATCAAGTGGATCAATGCACCTACCTCAAGATGAGTGGGAGTAACTTTACTATACTTGTCCTTTACGTAGATGACATTCTATTGGCAAGTAATAGTTTAGACATGTTGCATGAGTCGAAGCGGTTACTCTCGCATAACTTCGACATGAAGGATCTCGGAGATGCTTCTTACGTCATTGGCATCGAAATTCACCGAGATAGACACAAAGGGATCTTAGGATTGTCTCAAAAGACTTACATAGATCGTGTCCTTACACGTTACAACATGCAACAGTGCAAACCCTCCGTCGCTCCAGTAGTTAAGGGAGATGTTTTCGGTTCATTCCAGTGTCCGACAACAGAGGTTGAAAAGGAGCAAATGAGCCAGATACCTTACGCGTCAGTAGTCGGGAGCCTGATGTATGCTCAAGTCTGTACTCGCCCAGATATCGCTTATATTGCTGGAATGCTAGGCCGTTATCAGACTAATCCTGGCCTAGATCACTGGAAAGCAGCTAAGAAGGTCCTCAGATATCTGCAAGGGACGAAAGACTATAAACTGACTTATAGAAGAAGTGATCATTTAGAAGTGGTAGGTTATTCTGATTCTGACTTTGCCAAATGCAAAGATGACAAGAAATCCACTTCGGGCTACATCTTTATGTTAGCAGGCGGACCTATCTCATGGAAGAGTCATAAACAACAGTTAACTACAACTTCCACAATGATGGCAGAATACATTGCTGTTTACAACGCAACCTGTCATGGAATGTTGCTTAGAAATCTGATCACTGGACTCAAAATTGTTAATTCCATTTCTAGACCATTGAAGCTTTACTGTGATAACTCAGCTGCCGTTAGTTTCTCGAACAGTAACAGTTCGACTGGAGCTGGTTTATATCTCGATACAAAGTACTTGTTCGTACGTGAACGTGTTGAGGAAAATAATCTTTGTATAGAGTATATTAGTACTAAAGATATGCTAGCGGATCCGATGACTAAAGGTCTCCCACCTAAAGTTTTCGAAGAACATGTATCGAATATGGGACTTACTAAAGACCTTGTTTAATGGCATATTGTACTAGCTTATGTTTTAATTAATAAAATTTCCTCAGTTTGATTTTGTATGTCTCTAACATATGTTCTGCCGGTGTAATGACATATAGACAAATATAAATACAAATCAGACGCTAAAGGGCTTATACATATTTTGATCGTAACTATTAGGTTTTAAATTGAGGCTATAGTATGACTAATGGGGGTCCTGAGTCGAATGATGATTCAACGGCTGTATTTCTCTGCTATAGTTCTTGGTTTAAAGCTAAAATGAGTGTTAACTCCTGGCCAGGCTTACCTAATACTCATGATAAATGATTACTTGGCTAAGTGGGAGAATGTGAGATTAAATATATAAAATATAATATTTAATCTTGTAGCCTATATAATCATTTATATTATATTAGATCAAAATATATTTATTAACCTATTAATAATTAGTTGGTAATTGTTGATGGACCATATTACCCTTATTAACTAATTGGGTTTCCTCTTGGGTGTATAAATAAGGGGCTTATTAGAGAGTTAAAGGGTTACACAGTTACACACAAATTACACAATTACAACCCTCATTAACATCAAGAATTCGTGACTCTCTCCCCTAACCGAAATTACCCTACTTCGGTTTCATCACCATCATAATCTTACACCCTAAGGAGGAACCAGATCATCCTGACAATCATGTCGAACTCAATGGCTGCATCTCTGACTGGATTCTCTGCTGGCCTGTCTGCTGTAACAGGTATTATTCATATTTTCCATTACATTTAAACAGAACTGATCCAACACCTGCCAAATAGATATTCACATATGACTATAGAGAAGGTAATAAGTACATGTACTAAGTTTATATATATGGAAATCTATAATATAATACTTTCGGGTATCAGGCGGGTATCACAAAATCTCATACCCGTACCGGTACCTGATTTTTTTCTTTTTTAAAGCCCGTACCTGGCCCATACCCATTGGACTTCGAGTATACCCGGCCCATATGTTTCGGGTATACTTGTCGGGCTTTAGCTTTTTTTGTCATCCCTAGCTTTGAAAACATATAAAAAGGTATAAAGTAAAATCAACTCATTAAAATGGAATAAGTTATGTTAAAAATACCTACCTATCAATGCTTATTAGTATATCGATAGTTATGAAACATCACTTAACTGAAATGGTGGTATAATAAAATCTATATTATCACAATCAGAAGTATTCCAATAATATATCTATTAACCATGCTTAAAGCTATGCTTTTCTATTCAGGTGTACCTTCTGCTTGCCTTTATTCATTCTCTTAATCTATTAATAGATATAAATTATCTTTCCATCAAATATTGGATGCAAGCCTGCAAAGTAAATAATCTTATCAGTTAAAAAAAAACTAACCTACGTAAAACCAATTAACATGAGCCTACAAGACATTAGAGAACAAAAGCAACAACCATGTGCCACGTTCCCACACCTTGCTAAAACAACCTATATACTTTATTAACCAGTGATTCAATGGGATTCCCAAAGGTATGTAACCATTCTACTTTGTCTCCACCAAAGCACCCCGGCCCATGTGGCACTACCAGAACTGACATTTTATAGTTCGAACTAAATTTCCGCTGACCAATGGCAGCGATGATCTACCTTAGATGTTGGTTGGATTTTGTAACTTCATAATTGCCATAGATTAAGGAGGAAAGTTGGACTTGAGCTTAGATACGTTTTATCAAATATTTTGGGGTGATTCATATGTACTTATTATTATTTTCAAGATTTCAAAACATATATGGTTTATATACATAGTATACCATTGTCAAAATTTGAAACGTGAGTACATAGTTCCCCTCTTTTACGTTTTTTCAAATGTTTTAGGGTGATTCATATGTGTCTATTACTATTTTCAAGATTTTAAAACAATATATATAGTTTATATACATAGCATACCATTGTCAAAATTTGAAACGTGAGTACATAGTTCCCTTCTTTTACGTTTTTTTTCATATGTTTTGGGATTATTCATATATGTCTATTACTATTTTCAAGATTTGAAAACAATATATATGGTTTATATACATAGTATACCATTGTCAAAATTGGAAACGTGAGTACATAGTTCCCCTTTTTTATGTTTTCTAAATGTTTTGGGGTAATTCATATGTGCCTATAACTATTTTCAAGATTTCAAAACTATATGATTTTTATACATAGTACTTTATCCATTAAGAATTTAAAATGATTACCTATGGCTTAAACACAATGATTTCCTATATTGGTATAAAAGTTGTTGATGCGTATTTGTATTCTTGTCTAAAATACATTCATTAACTTTTGCCAAGCCGATCAATAGTATGATATAGCGCTATAGGATTTGACACCCCATTCCCGCTTCCTAGGTTTGTTTGGAAGTTTGATTAGGGAATGACAGAAACCGAGTTACCCAAAATTGATATACCTTCGTGGTTAATCTAGAACGTCAGCAAAAAGTCTTGAATGTATTACCAAACGACCACACTTGTTTATACAAAGTTTTCCAAATAAGCCATACAATTTATCTTTTGTTGAATACTAAATGTTTAGTTCTCATATAACCAAAGTATAGTTTATGTATGCTACAAGTTCTATTACAAAAAACCAAAGTATACTTTATGTATGCTACAAGCTCTATTACCAAAAACCAAAGTATACTTTATGTATACTACTAGGTTTTTTTTTTTTTTATCAAAAACCCAAAGTAATGCAATACTAACTATTTTCACAACAAAGCTTGATTACAAAACAAATTTTTGTATCAACTTTTATAATTGACAAAGGTATTGCAATACTAAACGTTTGCCATATTCATGGCTACAAAACCTATGTTACTCACCAGCTATGTTACTCACCAGCATTCAATGTTGACTTTATTTTCACATATGTTTCAGATGCTAATGCATGATTAAGTATGCTACACTTAGGGTCTGGACTCGGGCCTTAGTTTGCTTAAAACAAAGAACAAGTAGTTTGTATTTGTTTGTGTTTGTTTATATTCCAGAGACAATATAATTCTAACAAATCAATAAAACAAAACTTTAAATACCATGTGTTTGAACAATTTGTAACATGACCCCCCAACATTTTCGTCGCGGGTTGTTTTATACGCAGTCGGGGTGTTACATGATTGGTATCAGAGCCATGGTTATAGGGAATTAGGTTATTGGTAATGTTTTTCAAGAAAATAATATAAAATAATTTAGATTGTAGGACAAATTACGAGGTGTATATGATAAATTACGAGTTGTGTAGCATAAATTTTAATATGTGTAGGATAAATTTTGAAATGTGTACGATAACTTTTGATGTGCGTAGGCAAAAAAAATTAGTGTAGAGGATGATAGTCTTTATGATTAATTAATTAGTCAAACATGATAATAAATGAGATAAGTGAAAAACTATTTAATATTTTACCATTGTACTATTTGTTCCTTTTCTCCTCAATTAAATTTTCTTCTCGAATGAACCTTCCCCTATCTATTAGGGTCCTAATATTAATACATGGCAAAAACTTATTTACACATGGTGTATACGGGCCGTATACAGTTATACGGCCCGTATAGAATGAAATAAAAGTAACAAAGTCTGTGCCTGCAGACTTTGTCAGTGTTTTACATTCCACACGGGCCGTATAACTGTATATGGCCCGTATACACCATGTGTAAATAATTTGCCTGGGCGTATACAATGTATACGAACGATGTATACGGGCCGTATAACCATATACGGCCCGTATGAAACGAAAATTAGATTTCACCCAAATTATTTAACGGATTTAAGGTGTCAATCACACGAGACATTTTACGGTCGTTAGGTGGTCAAATCTTTCTAAAAGTAGAAAAAAATAAAACATTAACAAGTAACAAGGATTGAAGAACAAAAAAACGTGTCGTATGACTGTAATAAAAAGGAAGGGTGAGGCATTTGATGAGAGTTGTAAGGAGAAGCGTTTTAATCACTTGTTTCGAATTATCATAGAAGACGTGTCGGGTTCTGCTAGAAGAGTATCAGGATTTTGTTGGTTTGTTTCCAGGTAGGGTTTAGAAAGTTTGAAGTATTCTTGGTTCAATACCAACTCTTCTAAAAGACAAGAATACAACGTTCATGTATCACAAGGAATGACCGATCTAAGGCAGAGAACCTGATTTAGATACACAAATTCATCACCGGTTTCTACAGCACAAGCACGAACCGTTCAAGGAGTAGGCATTATTGGTGGAGAGGAAGCAATAAATTGGGGTTTGTCGGGACCAATGCTACGAGCTTCCGGAATAGAATGGGATCTTCGTCAAGTTGATCATAATGAGTGTTACGATGAATTTGATTGGGAAGTCTAATGGCAAAAAGAGGGGGATTCGTTAGCTCGTTATTTAGTACGAATCAGCGAAATGACAGAATCCATAAAAATTATTCAACAGGCCCTTGAAGGAATTCCGGGAGGGCCCTATCAAAATTTAGAAATCCGCCGCTTTGATAGAGTAAAAGATACTGTATGGAATGAGTTTGACTATCGATTCATTAGTAAAAATCCTTCTCCGACTTTTGAATTGTCGAAGCAAGAACTTTATGTGAGAGTCGAAGCACCAAAAGGAGAATTGGGAATTTTTTTGATAGGAGATAAGGGTGTTTTTCCTTGGCGATATAAAATTAGGCCGCCCGGATTTATTAATTTGCAAATTCTTCCTCTGTTAGTTAAAAGAATGAAATTGGTTGACATTATGACGCTAGATATCATTATGGGAGAAGTTGATCGTTAAAATGATAATTGATACAACAAAAGTACATGCTATCAATTATTTTTCTAGATTGGAATCCTTAAAAGAGGTCTATGGGATCATATGGGTGCTTATCCCTATTTTTACTCTTGTATTAGGAATTACAATAGGTGTACTAGTCATTGTTTGGTTAGAAAGAGAAATATCCGCGGGTATACAACAACGTACCGGTCCTGAATACGTAGGACCTTTGGGAATTCTTCAAGCTCTAGCAGATGGTACCAAATTACTTTTCAAAGAGAATCTTCTTCCATTTAGAGGAGATACTCGTTTATTTAGTATTGGACCATCTATAGCAGACATATCAATTTTATTAAGTTATTTAGTAATTCCTTTTGGTTATCGCCTTGTTCTAGCCGATCTCAGTATTGGTGTTTTTTTATGGATTGCTATTTCAAGTATTGCTCCTGTTGGCCTTCTTATGTCAGGATATGGCTCAAATAATAAATATTCTTTTTTAGGTGGTCTACTAGATGCTGCTCAATCAATTAGTTATGAAATACCATTAACTCTATGTGTGTTATCAATATCTCTACGTGTGATTCGTTAAGACAAAAAATTCCCGCTACTTCTTTTCTTTCTAGGAAGGAAGTGTCATGAGTTGAATATAGATTTTCGTTTTTTATTCATTACATTATTCGGGGGTTGATGAAAGAAACCAGATAGTTATATGAGTGAAAGAAACGGATTAGAAATTTGCAGTAAAAGATTGAATCTCATTTCTTATGTACAAAAGTTAAGAAAAGTAAATATAACTATTAGAGACTGTTTACCCCAAGATTTCTTGATTAGTCATCATGGCTTGAAGTGGTTTCAATCTTTGTTGGAAGAACCCGACACGTCTTCTACTAGTTACTCTTTTCTCCGATTTCAACAAATCTTTCAAGGTCTTAAGTGATGGACAATTGGTTAAAAGATGTAGAAGAGTTTGTGTAGAGATCTTTACGTACAAATTTGCATCATCCTTACGGTTACAAATTGTGACAACCGGTAATTTACGGATCTTAATTACGTGATTAACAGAGGATTAACGCAACAATAATTAGTGTTTACAAAGCAAATTAATGTAATTAGGCATTTGGAGTGCCCAGGAACGTTTATCCGACTTTACAGTGAGCGAACGGTGGTTTACAGAGCAGCTTGTGAAACGTTAAATGATAACGGACTGAAACCGTACGAAATACTGATGACACCGACAAATATGGATGTTACACGAATATTTTTATGCTTATGGAGTTTAGGTCGCGATATCGGGTCTCGTAGGAATTACGGACCGCTTACACATGAGATGGGCTTGTGGGCCCTGGGCCCAAGCCCAAAACCCACAAGCCTAAACCTGCACATAACATACAAGATCTCTATGAAATCTTGTAATATCTTACGAAATCTTTACAACATATCCAAAATCTCTAAATATATCTCCAAAAGATTTTGGTTCAAAGGGAAAAATGCTTGACCTGAATGTAATAGAAATGCACAAAAGAACCTTTAACCCTCAAAACTCTATATATAGCACCTTATGGTTCTTTAATCCTCATTCCTCCAACAGACTTTAAGTCTGTCTTTACATATACAAAATACACACACAAAAAAAGAAAATGCCAATTACACACTCTCTCTCCTACCCTATCTCTCACTCTCGATCTGCATATACACACACACAAACTCCTGAATATTCATATCCTCCAAACCTAATACCCACACTAATCCACTGCAAGACTAAAGAGATATGACAAACACTCACATCTGCTCCCTCTTCCTCTCGACAGCCGGCGGCGGATGAAGACACGCCGCCGCACACGGCGGCGGCGGTGGTGGTGGTGGTGACTCCAAAGCGATCCGACAGCCCCCCCCCTCCGGTGAACGACGGTCAGGCGACAGAAGAGAGAGAGGCGGCGAGGAGAGAGAGAGAGCTGCGAAGAGGAGAGAGAACCGGCGGACCGGCGGTCGGAGCCACGGACCGGCGGTCGGAGCCTTTATCCGATTAGTTTTCTGTTCAGCAGAGATTTTGGTACGAATCTGGGTGTTTGGTTCGAGTGTTGTTCGGGTCGGCTCAGGTCAGTCTCGGTTCGACGGTTTTTGGTTCTGTCCGATGAGTCATCCGGTAAAAATCCATCCTTTCATCTTTTGTTTCTGAAAATTGATATTGATAATGATGCTGATGATGATATTGTTGTTGTTAATAATGAGGATGATGGTGTTACGGTGACGGAGGTGCGGCTCCGGTGGGTGTCACGATAGTGGTGGTGGTGCCACGGTTCTGTTTCGAGTTTGTTCCGGGTCAACAGTGGTCAACAGGGAGTTCGGGTGACGCCTCGGGTTCCGGGTCAGATCTAGTATGGTTCGGGTTCGGGTCGGCAGTTTTGGCGGGTCCGGTTTGGTAAGATTTGCCAGCTTCAGAAGCGGTTCGGGTTGACTCGGTCAACCCAGTGAGTCGACTCGGTCAACCCGGTCAACTTAGTCAACTCAGCGAGTTGACTCGGTCAGCTCGGTTTTCGACACGAGAAGATGGTAAAGATTTCACGGCGCAATACATTTCGTTATTCTTATAATTTTATATATTCCGTGAACGAGCTCAACCGATAACTTTAGCGACTATTTACACTTTAATTTGGCATATTTGATATATATTGCGTGAATTGATTGAATTTTGATAAAAATAGCGACAACTTGTGTTGTCGGGACATCCAAAAACAGAGGAAACTCTGCCCGTTTTTCAAGAAAACCCGTAAAATAAAACTAGTTTTATTATAAAAACGTGCTTTTCTTGTAAAACGACAACTATTGTATTAAAGCGACTTTTACGAGATACAAATATAAAGTTTGCTTCGACAACAACTTACAACTTACGAGAATAACGATATGGAAATTATTTCGACAACAAGAATAAATATAGTTATTATTATATTTATTTCAAACGAACTCGAATCCTTTTATAAATAAATATAGTTATATATTTATTTTTCAATACAAGTCGACGAATCTTTTACAAAATAAATATAGTTCACATATTTATTTCGAATATCAAATGACATGATTTCATTTTGTAAAAATAAATATAAAGTTTTTATATTTATTCCAAATATCAAACAAGATGGATTCGCTTTTATAAAAATAAATATAGTATATATTTATTTTAAACATGCAACGACATATACATTCGACATATAGTAAACGAAACTTAGGAAGTTTAACTTCTTCGTTTCTTTTAAGCTATCAACACACCGTCGAATCGTTCGATTAACGATTCGGTAGAGCTCGGTAACACGTAGATTTGTTACTACAAAAATTAGAAACTTATTAGATATTCCGTGTTAGGAATATTGTAGAACGCACGCTAGCGAGCCTCGTCTTGGAAACGACATCACGAAGTCGTAATTAGCTAGCTTTGCACAGGAATATTCAGGCGAGTTCATAACCCCCACTTTTTACTGTTTTACATTTTTGTAAATGTTTTCGGGGTAGAAAGACATGCACGTTTTTCAAGTCATACAAAGTCTTCGACAAACAAAGACTGTATATTTTTAGACAAAGTACGTTTTGCAAGAACATACAAGGTTTTGAACAAACGCAAAACTCGTATTTCTAAATCATATCACGAATGGATTTTGAGGAACTCAAATGATTTACGAAAGGTTTATACTAAACATACCGGTTTTTACAAAACAAATGCTCATTTTCGGAATGTGAATGATTTTTCATAACTAAGGAGTCAGCCTTAGTGGCTGGGGAGGTTCAGTCAGGGTGGCTGGGGAGGTTCAGCCAGGGTGGCTGGGGTGGAATATATGTTACAGTAATCACGGATACTTTTTACATGGTATGGTTAGCGTAAGGAGGGTTACTACTTAGATCATGTGAGTGGGTAGGCGGAAACTTGAGGCCATTAATCCTCAGGGTAGGACCGAGGGACAGGAGCGGTAGATCTACTTGGGTGTAGCGAGCCCAGCCCCAGGCCCAACAGTACGGACCTCGGGGTGACTTTGTTCCCAACGCATAAATCCGCTAGGATTGAGTCTCCCTACTTGCACTTCACACATATCAATGGCCTTGCAAACCATTGGTGATCTCTTTTTCCTTATTTGCTACATACCAGGGATTTTCATCGTACACACTTACTAAACGCTTGATTTATACAAAATGAAAACCATGTTTTATACAAATTTAAAGTATAGGATTATACGGGCATAGAGTCAAAGTCAGGGTAGGCATTGACGGTTATACATACTTTACAAATACATGGTTTTACGATCATATATCGTTACAAATACAAAGTCCTCATATAACTGGACAAGAAAATGATTTTTAACTTCGTTTTCTCAATGCCATTTCAAAAACCGGTTATTCCAAAGATTTATTTTAAATCTTTCCCAAATCAAAAGATTTATTTCAAATCTTTTACAAACAAACTATGAACTCGCTCAACTTTGTGTTGATTTTTCGCATGTTTCTTTCTCAGGTTGCATTTCTAAGACAAGGTGCGGTTGGAATAGGATGACCATGAAGAGTCGAGTACTTAGTGGTGTTCATTTTCTAAAAGACTTAAATTATTTGCTTCCGCTGTGCAATGAAGATACCAGTCCAGTCACGCCAATGCTCTGATAATTTCGGGGTGTGACACAAATGAAATATTAAAAGATGTTAGTTTCTTGACAATATGGTTCCTCGACAAATGAAGTATTATCTGTCCTTGCTGCCTCTTCGGTTGGTAAAAGACATAGGATGGTTTCTAATACAGGCTTTTTTAGAGAAGCATTGGGATTCGAGGGTTTATGAGTAAAAGATGTTAGCTTCTTGACAGTATGGTTTCTCGACAAATGAAATATTATCTGTCCTTGCTGCCTCTTCGGTTGGTAAAAGACATAGGATCACTACTAAAAAACATGGTTTTTGTCATGTAAATTTTGGTTACAAAATGGTAGCAATTTCCTTATTGTCACCAGTTTGCCACCGAAAATACGGTGACAAAAACACCCGTGTCAATTGCCCTATTGCCACCAAATTGCCAACATTTTTATATCTTACTACCTTATTTTACCACCACAAAATTGGTCAAAATTATTTGCCACCACTTCATGTTTGCTACGCTCCGCCTTGTTTGCCACCAAGTTGTGACGCGTTTTGATACCATTTAGCCACTGATTTGCCACCATTTAACCATCGGTTTTTGTACGTTTTGATACCATTTAGCCACCGATATTTCCACCATTTAGCCATCAGTTTTTGCACATTTTAATACCATTTAGCCACCTATATTGCCACCATTTAGCACCGATATTGCCACCATTTAGCCATCATTTTCACACAATTTGCACCATTTAGCCATGATATTGCCATCATTTAGCCACCATTTTTTACACAATTGCAACCATTTGCTACCATTTATTTGCTACCATACTGATTACTGGAATATTGGTTTTAATTGTTTTTTTAATTCAGATTTCTTTTCTCCCTGCTATTTTCATCAAAATTACATATCAATAAAACTACAAATAATATAAAAATGTCTAATAAAATCCCATAATTATATAAAACATCTTGTTTTCAAAAGCATATAAAAAATACCAACTAAAATATAAACCAACTAAAATTATCCTAATAAGATAAACATCTAAACATTCAAAACCAAGTGTTTATAGCCTATTTTCGAACTGTAGTTGTTAACATAGCTTCAATTTGTGACATCCTATCAAGCAACACATCTTTATCCACCTTATCTTTTTCTTTGTCAGCCAACAACCCGCAATAATTCCATTAAACCTTTCTTTTTCTTCATATTTTTCCTTAACCAGCTCCTTAATAACTAAGTTCAACTTTTCAATCTACAAAATAACCAATGAATAGAATCAAGAAATCAGAATTAACGAAAATCAATAATGGGTCAAATTGGTTGCAAAGAAAACAAAATACAACTGTGAGCTACAATTCAAGTGCTAGAAGCTAGATAACATGTTCCAGTTTGTTTACATATTAAGAAGGAAATTATATCTAACTTTAAAAACATTTTTTGTATGAAACAACCCGTAAAGAAGGTGTAATCAAATCATTATGAAATTCCTTAACATTCTCACTAATTTAAGAGCATCAAAACTAACAATAAAAAACAAGCATCTCAAACCAAACAAACATAATAATAGTGAGAAACGATATAAATACACAAAAGTTACTAGTCTAAAAGGATTAAAAATACCTCAGGGTCTTCTCTGCTATGTACATACGGGTCACTATCAATGCCTAACCCGTACACTTTTCCTTTCTTCTTGCCCTCAGCTTGTGACCACAAGTCTTTGTCAAATTTTGGATGTTTATTACGTTCTTTCCCATACTTCTCCTCAAGAAAACCTTCATATTTAACCTAATGGGATAAACACATAATTATATTATACAAATTTCATTGTAATAAACTTCGTGTTTTTAATTTTGAAATACTTTGTTCAGATTTACTAACAATTGACTTACCCAAGTCTCCTCTGCCCTAGCATCAACCCATACAAGATTTTCTTCTTGAGCATCCCCTTCCGAATCAACGTCCAAAAGTAGTGAACTGCTACAACTTAGATCTTTATCCAATGGTCGACTTCCTTTCCTACAGTGTGCTTGCTTCCACGCTTCACGAACCGTCAATTCACGCCCAAGTTTCCTTTTCTGTAGAATTTGGAAGTTAATAAAAATGATAATATTGACATGATATATATATATATATATATATATATATATATATATATATATATATATATATATATATATATATATATATATATATATATATATATATATATATAGGGTAGGGCTAGATAGAAAACCCTATATATATAAAAAACCCGAGAAAACCCAAGCTCCCGACATTTTTTTTTTTTGAAAAAAATAACACATGTAATATACATGTTTTTAAGACTTTTGGGCCAAAAAAATCAAAAAAGCGCCGAAGGGATATTTTTTAAAAAAAAAAACAAGTTTCAGCAATTTTCAGCGAAATTCTGTTTTTTTTGCTTAACACGTGTTAGGAGCTGAAATTTGTTTATTTTTTTTAAAAAAATCCCTTCGGCGCTTTTTTGTTTTTTTTGGCCCAAAACACTCTAAAACATGTATATTACATGTGTAATTTTTTTCAAAAAAAAAAATGTCGGGAGGTTGGGTAAAAATGGCTTCCCATTTGGGTTTCCAAAGTTTTCTAAGAATTTTAGGGTTTTTTATCTAGCATTATCCTATATATATATATATATATATATATATATATATATATATATATATATATATATATATATATATATACACACTAGGTTGGTAACCCGTGTATTACACGGATTAAATAAAAGATATAATGTTAAGTAAAAAAAGATGTTCATAATTCGATATAATTATATGTGATACAAGTAATATGCCATTCAATATACATCTAGTTTTTATACAATTAAATTACAATATTTACAATTTACCTTGTTAAACCATACATAACAAAGTTGCCAGCTCTTTGTTTTGCGACAATATTTACCTTGCTAAACCATACTTTACATAATTGCCATCTCTTTGTTACTATGGTAAAAGGGTCATCTTTAGACCATGCCTATAATAACAAAGAAAAAATATATATATGAGAAAATGACATGCCATAAGCAAACCAGTGCAAGAATGTCACCAGAACAATCTATCAACACCACCACACTTCTCCATAAGTTCCCGGAGAACGGACCCCTCACATCAAACATCAACTTCTCCATAAAATACATAGTTTTACTCGACTAAAACAACCTATAGACCTGTAGTATAACTTTCAATATTACTGACAAAGCCTATAAACCTGCAAAAACTATCAATAATCATGTTCAAAACATGCATCCGAACACCCTCTAAGTCTAGCATCGAAAAGGTGAAAAAAAATGAAGTAAGATCTCCTACAAATATCATAAAGAAGTAAGCCCATTAAATAACTTATTAGTCATAGTATTGAATAAATAAAATAAGCTTATAAGCATTATATGCAATATCGATAGTACCAAAAGTATAAGGAACAACAGGGTTACAGGGCTCAGGGCCCACCTCAGTAGCTGTGGTAAGTTGGTATAATGCCTTCACTATGGGGCATTATCCGACACGTGGCATCCTAGTCACACTTGAGCATTATAGCAAAAAGTGACGTAGTGGGGCATTATGCCAATAACCCTCATTCAATCATTTCACAATTATTTTTTTTTTAATTTAAAACATAAAAAACTTCATTAATTTAAAAAAAAATTACACTACTTGAAATTAAAAAAAAAGACAACTGAAAAAAAAACCGAAAATAAAAAAACATAAAAAAAACAGAAAAAATAAAAGAAAGTTAAAAAAAAAGAACATCATCTAAAGTCCATATTTTTCTCTAATTTTTTGGCGACGCATTTGCGCAAGGATCAACGCATCGCCTTGTAGTTGGTCGATAGGTTTGGACAAAAACTCAATGTCCTTTTCCATTTGCCTCGACTCTTGCATCTCGTTAAACTTTTTGGTTTTGGCCACTCGTTCTTTCATAATCTCATAACGTTGGTGGCCGAGGTCGCGAATGTCTTGGAGACGACGGTTCATCTCCTCGAAATCTTCCTTTAACTCGAGATCGGAAGACGACTCGACCGTTTTTTTCCCAGATCCCTTTCTTCTACCGGTGGGTCGGACCAACTCTTCTTGAATTCCCTCGTCAACGTCCACCGCCTCATTTAAATCAACATTGCGGGCATCCGATGTCGGAGTTGACGGGTCAACGGAGGATGATGTTTTTGACCTTTTAGCCCGAAGTCTACTACTAGACGTCACTGGATTAACTATCGCCCACTTTGGACTTTTTCGTAGTAGCTCCCAACTCTTATAGTACGTGAAAGGGCATTTCGTCCTCTCGAACTCCTCCAAAGTCCTCGTTAAAACCCCGACGTCACTTTCTCCGCTCGGGCGATTATCGTAGTTACGTTGGTAGGCTTCTTGGAACGCATGACACTTGTTGTTGATGTCGGTCCATTTGCTAGAAATGGAATCTTTGTCCCGATGTTCGCCTTGACCCCACGTGCTAAAAAAAGTGCACGAACCCTATCCCAAAAAACCGGGCCCGTTTGAAAGTTTGCTACAAATTAAAAAAAAAATTATAAGTTGTATGTTAAAAATAAAGTAACAAAATAAGTAAAATAATATATATAAAATGGTTACCGGTATCTTCGTCCTCCGAAATGTCGAGCCACGTCTGAGTCAACGTGAATTCCTCTTCTTTCGTCCATTTAATGATATTTTTTGTACGCCGTGGTGCGTCTTTTTCCTTCTTCTTATGCGACCTTTTGCCGCGTTTCGATGTATCTTGCACCGGTTCGGGTTGCGTCTCCGGCACGACTTCGACATCGGGTTCAGATTCGGGTTGTGACGGTTGAGACCCGCCAGCTTGACCATAGCCGAAAGTGGGAGGCACAAACGGAGTGGCGCCACTCAAGTAAGCCGCGTACGTTAAAAAGCTCGGGTCCATGTCTTGAAGGTTATACGGGTTTTGCGGTTGGGTTGTGTTCGGGTTCGTGGGTCTTGCGGGGACACCAAAAGGGGGTTGGAATGGATGCATGATTGTATAAAAATGTAGGAGAAAGTGAGTGTTTTTTTATAAAAAATAGAAGAAAGTGGGAGAGAAAGTAGGAGATAAAGTGGGTTTTTTTATAAAAAATGTGAGAATGTGAGGTGACATATATACAGTGGGTAATATTTTAAATTAAAAAAAATAAATAAATAATATGACCGTTTGTCAACGGTAAAAAGTTGGGCCCCCCATAATTTTAAGCGTTTTAATTAAAACGCCGATGTGATTTTTTTCGAAAATAACGTCCGGTAACGCCGGGTGTAGTGGTTACCGTGGCGTTATAGGGCGTTTTTTTTGAAATTTTTTTAAAAAACACACCCCACTACGTACGGTCTAAAACAGAATTTTCGTGTGGCATTTTGACATTTTCTGTCCCAAGCTCGTAAAAATACTTAGTATTATACTATGAACGTCAAATGATTATGTTAATTTAACCACACTTTTATTAGTTGTAAAAATTAGTGGTAAGTTCCACCGAATAGTTGAGTAGTTGACCCATTTATTTATATATTGGTTGAATTGGGTTGTGTTCACAATGTTAATAGTTAATGAATAAGTCATTTTTATTCAAGGATTCAGAGTATTACTATAGTAATTTTGTTTTTTCTGATGACATAAAGACAAATTTTTAATGGTCTAAAAATTGAATGAGTATGTAAATAAACGTAAACGAACAAGCTTAAACTAATAACCATATATGAACTTAAATATACGAACGTAAATGATTTACATGAACGAACGTTCACAAACATAAATAGGCGTATACATGGGCGGACCTTAGAAGAGCTCTGGCAGGGCCACGGCCCGGGCAAGTTTTTCGGCCGTAGTGCTAATTTTCCGCATTTCGGTCGAAATTTTTTATATATACTATGTTTGGCCCGGGTTGCCCGGGCTTTTTTTAGTGCCCGTGTCTTACGGCCCTGGCACGTTCAACGGGCAAGATCCGCCACTGGACGTATAATAATGACGTCATTATCTCATAGTTCTATATGACACCCGTATAACCATACAAGTCGTATGGCATGAGTGTTTTAGATAGTGTGTTAGTGACGTTCTTTACTTGTCGGCTATAATAATTAAACCATGAAATATGAATAATTTAATAATAAAATAAGAAATATACTCACCAACACATAGCACCACAACTTACCTAAATATGAGCACTTTGATGAGTAATCGGATTTGGGTTTATTTTTTTCAATCCCCTTACAACCCGGGCAATTCTCATACTTGCTCCAAAAGCACATTGTTTACTTCATCGTTGATCGTCATTCATTAAACACAAACATAACCGTGAATTTTGGGAATACAGAGTTGAAGAAGGCTTTAAGCTTCATTCAATAATATAGTCATTAATATAGCAGAAGTAAACTACAACAATTGTCCATGAATATTGCTACATTTTAAAAAAAAAACAACTTTTATCCTTATGGAAATCGAGGGTTGGGGAGATCATTAGAAATTGGAAATAAAAAAATGAAACATTGCCATGATTCAACAAAAATATTAGTTGTAATGAATAATTAGATGAACACATAGAAGACGATCAAATCGAATTCTAACTTTTAAGTGTTGAAACTTTGAAAAACAATCGAGGGTTGGGGAGAACACAATAAAATCGATTTTAATATAAATTTAAGCATTAATCAGGTTGAGTCCTATTAAGCTATTTTAGATTTTGAATGTAAACGCATGAACATAAATAGAGCATATTAATAGGAGTGAAAATAGGATATAATTTACTTATTTATTTAGTTTATATAATGTTTTAAATAAATCCACAAACTCTAGAATTCATTCCCTCCAAAATGTTGGAAAGTCAAGGATGACTTGTGGCAACCTAAAATTCTCATTTATTATATATATATATATATATATATATATATAGGAGAAGGTTCATTTGAGAAGAAAATTTAATTTTTTTTTTTTGAAAATTGACTTTTATTAAACCACCAAACCATGGCCAACTATTTCCAAGACGGAAAAAGCAAGTCGAAAACCACAAAAATATAATTACATCAGTTCGAAAGAACACCACCGATCCCAATCAACTACACCTCCTTTAAACCTATGTTTATACCACAAAAAACCTACTGTCTTGATATCCGCGAGCATCTCCACCACATTCGGATCTTTGCTCGAAAAGACTTTTTCATTTCTCGCCGTCCACAACAGCCAACATGCAATAATAATAATCCCATGAATCACCATCTTTTTATTCCCCGACATGGCACAGTGTTCGTGCATTTTCACCAAGTCATTGACATGAAACACAAACATACCTGGAATCCTGCACCATCTAGATATCCCGTTCCAAATTCCCGCGGAAATACTACAACCTGTCAGAATATGCTCGACCGTTTCTTCATTGCTCTCGCAGCACACACATAAATGGTTATCAACCATAATGTTTCGTCTTATCAGAGCCATCTAAGTGGGAAGACGATCTAGAAACGCACGCCACATGAAAATATTACATTTCATAGGAACCCATTTACTCCATGTAAAACCACTACGAACATCTCCGGTCTCCGATCCCCGCAACCATTTTTTGACCGCTTCGACAGAGAAGCCTTCTTCCTTACCATCGTTCCAAACCCAAGCATCTTGAGTATCTCCTATTGTAACCTGTTGTAATAAAGCCTCCAATTGGTGTTTATTGTTTAGCTCCTCCGCAGTAGTAGATGACCGATTCCAGTCCCATAAAAAAACCCGAGTAGTCCCATGTAAACTCATCCGACCAGAAACAAAAACCCGTTTATTCCTTTCTAAAGTGAATAAGTTCGGGTATTTATCCTTTAACGGCTCCTCGCACAACCACGTATCTAACCAAAACCGGATCTGACCCCCTTGCCAATTTTCCCCCGAAACATCCTATTAAAACCAACTTCTTGCACCTTGTATTTGTTCCAAAATGTAAAACAATTTTTCCAAACTCCCGTGATAGAGTTATTAACCGGCGCGACACCCCAACTACGGCTAGAACCATGAATAGAGACAATCACTCTCCTCCACATAGCCTGTTGTTCATTATAAAACCTCCAAAGCCATTTACCAAGCAACACTATGTTATTCATCTCCAGTCTAGCTATCCCCAAACCTCCATCCCGTATAGATTTAGTAACAACATCCCACGAGACCCAACTCATCTTCCTAACCTCATCCGACCCACCCCATAGAAAACGTCTAATTAAACCTTCCAATGTGTTAATGATCTTTATAGGCGCCTTGAATAATGAGAAGTAATATGTAGGCAAGCTATCTAGAACCGATTTAATTAGCGTCACCCGGCCACCAATAGACAATGTGTTAGCTTTCCATTTCGACAACCTCATCTTGAAAGTATTCACAACCGGATCCCAATTCGACAACCTATTCATGTTCGCCCCAACCTTGATGCCCAAATATACAAAAGGAGGATCTCCTGCTTTACAACCCAACAAATCAGCTACATTCTTTAATTCTTCAGTATCAACCCCAACTCCGAACAAAACCGATTTATGTAAATTGATTTTCAATCCGGAACACAAAAAAATATCCGAAGAATCCTTTTCATGTTCACGAAATTGAAATTAGACCAATCCCCCATCAACATCGCATTGTCCGCATATAACAAATGCGATAACACCGGACCATCGTTAAGAAGCCGAACACCATCAAAAACTCCTATACCACACGCCTTATTCATCATACCCGAAAGCGCCTCCATCAAAATAATAAAAAGGAAAGGTGATATAGGATCACCCCGATGAAGACCTTTTTGGCACCCGAACTCAAAAGTTGGCGACCCATTCACCAAGACCGAAGATCTCGCCGAAACCAAAATCCCGCGAATCCACTCATACCAAACCGAGGGAAAATCCATTTGATGCATCACCGACAGCAAAAACTCCCAATTTACGTTGTCATACGCTTTGTCAAAATCTATTTTGAACAAAAACATTTTTTTCCTCCGTTTTTTAGCCCACCCGAGAACCTCGTTTGCCATTAACGGTCCATCAAGAATGTACCTTCCTATCAAGAACGCGGATTGATTTTCTGAAAAAATATTACTCATAATCATCTTTAACCGATTCGCCAACACCTTTGACACCACCTTACCTTGCTGATACACCCTATAAGGTTAATCGGTCTAAAATCTCCTAAATCAGACGGGTCTCCCACCTTCGGAATAAGAGTAATGAACGACGACCCAAATCCCATGCTAAACCTCCCAACTCTATGGAACTGCTGCATAATATCCATAAAATCCTTCTCGAATAAATCCCAAAATGTTCTGATAAACCGAAAATTGAAACCATCTGGGCCAGGCGCTTTATCAGCACCACATTCGAAGACTGCAGTTTTTATTTCCTGAACCGAGAAAGCGTCAATCAAACCATTAGCATCATCTGAACTTAATCTCTTCAAACCATGAACCACCAACTTCGGCCTATGACCCATTTCCTCTTTAAACTTAGCTCTAAAAAAACCAAGCACCTCTCTTTTGATCACATTCGGCTTCGTTTCCCACACTCTTCTAACCATCAAACCAAGAAAATAGTTCGCAGCCTTACGTTTATTGATACAACCGTGAAAACACCTGGACTTGTCGTCTCCATATGATGCCCATTTACTACACGCTTTCTGTTTCAAATCCCGATGGTAGAAAGCTTCAATCTCACGTAAGCGACGTTTAGTCTCTTCCAACGTCCACACCTCCACTTCCGACAACTCTCTCTCTTCCATGGCCGCATCCAACTCCCTAAGTTCTTGTTCCAATAAAAGTTTTTCACCCAATTCCTTTTTCTTGCACTCATCGACCCAAACCGAAATATCTTTACGAAGACTTTTGAATTTCCCCGTCAACCTTGTGTCCGGATCCCCCACATAATGCCCCTCACCAATCGACTTCCTTACAACTTCACCAAAATCCTCTCGATCAAGCCAAGAATTGTAGAACCTAAACGGCTTAGGTCCAAATTCCTATAAACGGTCTTCAACAAAAAAGGACTGTGATCCGACTTATTCCTTTCAAGCGCTACGTACTCCGCACTCGGCCATTCCATGAAAAAGTTCCAGTTAACAAATATACGATCAATACGGCTTAATTTTTCTCCTACCACAAAAGTAAATCTCCTCCCTTTTAACGAGTACTCATGAAGATTCGTATTGTCTATGAAGTCATTAAACTCATTAGCCTCCGACGCATTAAAAATAGAATTTCGCCTTTCACCTTCACTTCTAACCGAATTAAAATCCCCTGCCACCATCCATAACCCGTCTCCATCTCCAATTAACTCACCGATCTCCGCCCACAACCCCCGCTTAGCCACCACGTTTTGAGGAGCGTACACATTGAGCATATGGCTCGAAACCCCACTACCTTTAATATTGCCCGAAACAAGTAAACAATTGGAAAATTTGGACACCTTCCTCATTGAAAAAACTTTTGGATCCCATAAAGAAAGCAAACCTCCCGATCTACCAGCCGAAGCTACCCAATCAAAACAAAAATCCCCTCTACCCCAAAAACGCCCAACATCCACCTAATCCAAATCCACAAATTACGTTTCTTGAATCATAATAAAACTCACCTCGTGATGAACCCGTAAACCTCGAACCCAATCTGCTTTACCTGGATTCCCTAACCCACGAATATTCAAAGAAAGAACATTCATCGTCCACCCTCTTGAAACCCTTCAGTTCGCAACACCTCTTGTACTTTTGGCATAAATTCATTCAAGTCATCCGCACCAAGTGCTCTACCTAAATTAATTGTTTCTTCAGCTTCAAGAATAAACGGGGCCTGAACATTATCCGCAAAGGAATCTTGGACGAAATCTCCACCAACCTATTGCTCCTCAGTATCGCGAGTCTCTTCTCCTACAGCCGTGTGCGTATTGAGATCCGGTGTCACAAACTCCGAACTGGATTCCCTCTCCTCATTACCGTACTGACCCGCGTTATTCGAAATAATCCCAATAAACTTATCCAACCCAAACGGATCGTTATCATCCCTTAGACGTTTCTTCGGCCTTTCATGTGATCCACGAGACTCACTCCTACTTTTAAACATTTGTTTTCTTCTAAACTTCTTACGAACCGCCGTAGCACCATCTCTCGCAGCAGTAAAATAAATCACCGAGCCCTCCCCATTGTTCTCTTTTCCTATACCAGCATCGTGCACTGAATTCGGCCGTTCTTCCACCCCTTCGTGCTCCCGAATTTCACCCATTTCCAACTCAACTGTACTCCCTTTCCTTACATCAACATCCCCTTGTACTCCCTCCTCCTCAAAATGCCTCCGCGGATCAACCACTCGCACTGACGTCTCCGAAACATCATCGAAATCCTCTACACATTCTGGAACCCACTCACCCACATCTTCATCAGTCCACACATTAAAAAGAAAACCCCTCCATCTAATATCCACACGATCCACTATTCTACTGCATGACTTAGTCAAAACGCCAATAAAAGCAAAAGAAAAATTATTATCATCACCCGACATCCTAGCCAGCTGCACAACCTTACCATGACGACTCCCAACCATTTCCAACACCTGATCTACCGCAAGCTGGACCGGCACACCATAAACCTTTAACCATGCTATCTGCTCCTCCTCCTTCAAATTACCATCCCATACCTTTAATCCCTCAAACCAAACAGACCACATATTCTTATCTGACAAAAAGCTCTCAGCATCCTCCAGGCATGTAAACACTAACAAAACTGAGAAACCACCCACATACTTAATGGCCACTGAATTCCACCCTCGACTCCTCAACAATTCCTTCAAAGAAGTCAAAGTGTTGAAATCGACCACCTTGCCGACTAAAGACATACCATGCCATTGGTAGAAGCCTTCCACATTGTCGTCCACTAAAATAGTGTCCACCTTGTTCCTATTCAAAACTGAATCGAGAAACGATCTCCCACCTCTCGTTTGGTTACTGTTGTCCCCTCTACCCACCGTATTCGCTCCCGACTCGTATTCTCCCTCTATGATATGGTTTGCATGAGATGCAAGTTCCTTCATTATGGCCTTCCTTCTCAAATCAGGCTTGGGTTTATCAATCATATCCCCACCCACAAATCTTGTTAAAGCCACAAACAACTTGTACGATCCCACCCATACATCTACCATCTCCCCTTCCAACCTTTTCACATCATGAACATCCCTAAAAGAAACAAACGCAAATCTTTTCCCCCCACCTATCACGCTTCGTGGCAATATACGACCCTTCATACACACCAAAACCTCCAAAAACCTCCTTCAGATCTAAAGAAGAGCACTTTGGAGGTAAATTCGAAACATAGAATTTCGTAATTACCTTGTTATTAGCCCCGCCCTGCTGAGAATTCCTTCGTCCTTTCCTTGATGGAACGTCCTGCCACTCCTCTGAAGATCCCTGTCGTGAGTCGCCCGACATTGTCGGAGAATTAGGGTTCGCCGCCTTCACTTAGGGAAGATAATATAATTAACAAGTGAAGATTTAGAAGAAAATTCAATTGAGAAGAAAAAGAACAAAGGGTATAACTGTAAAACATTAAATAGTTTTTCATTTATCTCATTTATTATCATGTTTGACTAATTAATTAGTCATAAAAACTATCATCCTTCACACTAATGTTTTTTTGACTACACACATCAAAAGTTAACCTACACCTTTCGAAATTTAACCTACACATGTTGAAATTTATCCTACACAACCCGTAATTTCTCATATTACACATTGTAATTTATCCTACACTCTAAATTATTTTATTTTATTTTTTTTTGAAAAAATACATATTTTGAAGATAAGTTACAACTTTTAATATAGTTAGATATTCAAGAAGAATACTACTAATTAATGATCTTTGTAGGTTTACCATATTACCCTTTTAGTAATATTAAATACTTATATTAAATGAAGCATTTTTATTGGTTGAAATTTCTTCTTTTTTCTTCTTACATAAAGTTTCTTCTCATTTGAACTCTCCACTATATATATATATATATATATATATATATATATATATATATATATATATATATATATATATATATATATATATATATATATATATATATATATATAGATCGGTCATATCGTCTCCAACATTTTTACCTTGTTCCTTCGCCTTAGCTTTAGCTTCATTCCGTACGATACGCAACAAAGTGGGGAATTTACCAGCAATGCACTTATCCCAGCACCTATGAATTTGTGCATGGTTTTTATCCTCCTACTGATCATACATTATGAAGAAAAAAACAATAAATAAATTAACGATGCAAAATGGGTTGTTCGAGCGTGCTATCAGCTATATATATTAGTTTGAAATCAGTATCATGAACACCCCATATAACAAGAATTGATCATATCATATAAAGATTCAAACTTGAGCTTAAAAACCACATATATATTAGTTTAAAATCAATAAAACAACATGGCAAAAGGGTCGGGTCGGGTCATGGGTCAAAACGGGTTCGGGTCAAAACGGGTCAATTACAAAAAAGGGTTGTTTTTGTTTGGGTCGAAACGGGTTCGGGTCGGAACGGGTTCGGGTTGAAACGGGTCCGGGTCCGAATGTTTTTTTTTTTATTTTTTGAATTTTTTGACTTTTTTTAATTCTTTTGATTTTTTCATTCTTTTTATTTATATATATTTTTTAGCCTATCATAACCAAATCCATCTTTACAAAAACCCATCTTGACCTTAAATCCCTTATAAGTTTAGGAGCCTCATCACATAAAGAATTAATTCTTTGAATAAAGAAGATTTGTAACAGCTAGTTGGAGTTCCTATTATAACCCTTGTCACCGGCTGGTATCAAATGAGGTGTTTGTTATATAAAATAAAGGTATTTGGGCCAACTGCATGGTTCCACTGTTACATATGATGCAATACTTGAATAGGTTCCACTGTTCGAACAAATGGATGAGCGCACGGTGGATGCCATATGCGACCGATTATGACCTGTTATCTGCATATCCGGAACTTGTACTGTGGCGAGGAGCTGCTGACATGGGCGCTGGACACGTTCAACCGACATCCTACCATTATCTACCGACATCCGCCTTAGGTCGTCTTTCGCTTAGACACGCTTAATAAATGCTTTTTAAAACTAACGTATAGTATAATCAGAAAACTAATTATTTAATATGTTTTTTCATGTAATATATTAGTCTATATCTATTGTCTAGTTAATTCGACTCGTTTTCTAATGCTTTAGCAGTCCGTGGGCTGCATTTTAAATTCTCGACCTGACCTGTTTTCTAATACTTTAGCAGCCCATCGCCTGCAATTTAAATATTCGAACCAAGGACACGTCCTTTTCGATCCGTTTTCAGTTTAAATATTTCTATTAATTTGACCCGTTTTCCTGTGGCGTGCATTTTAAAAGTTCAGTTGGCCCGTCTAAGATACCTGTGACCTGGATTTCAGATATTCGACTCACACGCTAGGACATGTCCCAATCAACCCGTTTCTAATGCTGAAAAACTTAAGTCTAAATATTTCTGTTATCTCGACCCGTTTTTTAATACTTGAGCAACCCGTGGCATGAATTATAAAAACTTCAGTTGGTCACGAAACCCATACGGGTTGTGCACTTCAAGCTTTTTGAGACGTGGGGCGTATTAGGGGTGTTCACGGTTCGACTTAAAACCGTGAAACCGCCCAAACCGGTCATCGGTTTGGTTCTACGGTCGGTTTTTTCTCTAAACTTCCGGTCGGTCGACTTCAAAAATCTCAAACCGTAGTGAACGATTGGGTTCACGGTTTATACCCAAAGCCGGTCGTATAAAACCGAACCGGACCATAAAATTTGAGTATACTTTAAGTTTGTAAATATTTTAAATTACACTTATTTAACTAATTATATTTTTATATTGGGTTTAACTAAAATATAATTGAACCATTACTAGTTTAAAAGTTCAGCCTACAATCTAAGATTCTAAGCCCCAGTTAATATTTTTTAACCATGATAAAAATTCAAAACTATGGAAACCCTGCTCGCCTGTAGCATTTATATCCAGTGCTTATATGAGGTTCCATCTAACTTTTAACCCTTCTGTATGTTTTTTTAGATTAGTTAATCATCAGATCATAGCAAGACTTTATGCTTATTATATGTAATATCAGTTAAATAGAATGTGTACATTCATATCAACACTTTCTGTTTGTTTTATGTATAATAGTTTATGTAATGGTTTAATCCTTTGTTTTTTTTATTCATGTATTTTTATTCATGAATTTTATATGGGTTCAATAAAGCCTAAACCGTGTAATCAAACCGTTAGTTACGGTTCGGTATTTAATAATAAAAAATCGTTACAAGGATTCTTATTTCGGTGAATTAACCAAACATACAAACGTACGCGCATCTGTAGCCGCGCAACACACGTTGTGTTTCTGAAGCCGCGCGCTGCAGCGTTACGACAGTCACGCCCGTTGCGTTTGGCCGCTGCGTCTGCCTCCAAACCCTTACTATCCTCATATATTGAAAGTTAAATATGTGTACCTTAAGCTAAATGTGAGGTATTTTTATTACGGGTCAACTAGCACATGAATACACATCAACTTAACAATATCAAAACCCCTATCTGATCAATCACAAACCCTATCATCTGAACATTCAATAATCCATAAAACAAACACTCAAAATCATGAATTAAAGTTACATGTCAATCAGAAGCATAAACAAAACGTCAATCCCGCAGCAGCAACTGGAAAATAAATCAAGAATCTTTAGCCGTAGTGTAACAACTCTCATCAAAATTATTATTTACTAGTATATTTTGTTCAGTAGGAAACCCTAATTAAGACCTCCAAGTGATCCTGCATAAACCCTAAAATTTTCAGAACAATCAGAATCAGGATCAGGGCCCCTAAAACCCAGGGGGGGGGGGTATTCCCTATTAACGATTATCCATATAAATAGTTGTCAAAATCGAATTTTGAAAATCTGTCAACTCAGCTAAGCTAGTTAGGGACGTGGCTACCCTATGGTAGAGGGTGACCCCTCGCGTCACGCGACGCACCCACGTAGACCCCTCGCGTCACGCTAGGGGGTCAAATTTTCAGTACAAATAGAGGGGTGTGGGACTTGCATTTTGGCGTTGGAACGACGAACAAATTCGTAATATACACTGAGTTATAGTCAGTTTACTTCAAAAACACACACGATCACGAAACGCTGCCGCGATAACAGGGTAATAACTCGATCGCTATTACGATTCAATATCCGATCGATTGAAACTATCCAACGGATGTTTAAGTGCTGCTCAAATTGGGTTTATACTTTGTCATTCGTCGTTAATTCGATGGATGTTTAAGTATTGCACTTTGTCATTCATTGTGAGGGTTTAATCTCGTGAGTTATCGTAAATGCTGTATTAGTTACTAACCTAGTTCGTGTGCATTGTTATTTAAATTAGGTTAACAGGCTAATCAGTAGGCTAAACTCTGCCCGCTTAAATCTGCAATGTGAGTCATTCTCTTTTTATCAATCATATTTTACAATACTCCACAATTTCAAATGTTATAATTACAGGGAGTAAGTCGTGGTAATCTTAATCAATAGCTAGTGGGGTATTGTGCACATTACTAATTTCTCACGGGTTAGGCTAATAAGCCCTAACAGTGATATATCATCACTAATTGGGTGACAGGTTAATAGTGGTATGACCATCGTCACCAGGAGGTGACACGGTGCCATATAACAATAAGATAGAAACCATTGTAATCTCTCTTATGCTGTAATTTATTACTAGGTGTCATTTTATCAAAATGAATGATTCACTCAGTATTTCCCCGCTGACAAAATATTTTTAAAACATGTTTCAGGCGACCTGCTGTAAATCAAGGAAAACGTGCTACGGAGCACTAATCAGCTTGAAGAGGTGGCTCAGTTAAAATGAATAAACATGTTTTAATAAAATCAGGGAATTTCCTAGTAAAATTCCTCTACTGTAAATTACGGGGATTATCCCGAATTATGAAATAAAATAGTCGGGTATTTCATGTTTTAAAAGATCCTGTTTTAAAATCTTCCGTTGTCGCATCAATTAAATACCACGGGTTCCTGTCCCGCTGCTCCTGACCGGGTCAAACCGGGGCTGGGGCCGTGACAGGAAAAGGTGGTATCAGAGCCACTGATTTTAGCCAATTAAGCATTTAGTAAATACTTAATTATACTGATTGCCATTTTGTGATTATATGTTTTATTATTTGAATATTTGTTTACAGCATGGGTAAGCAAAAACTTTCAGACATTTATCGTCAATTAGATAATGCACCAAAAGATAAAGGATCATCATCCTCAAAACACTTCGTAGATACTGAGGAAGGAATATTTGTCCGTAAGGCACAGTTTGAGAAGCCACTTTCTCCTAATAAAAGAAGTTTGATTATTAGGAAAAGTCAGGAGAAAAGAAAGAAATCACAACCAAAAGAAGTGAGGGATAATCAGGAAACCCAGGAAATAGGCAATAATCCACCATGGGAAGACGAATTAGATGAAAAATGGGCAGATCTCTATATGTTAGCCACGGTAGCAGTAAACACTAACCTTTAAACTACCAATACCCTTACCCAGTATTAGCACCCATATCAGCTACAATCCAGAAACTCTCAAGAAAATTTTACCCAGTAAGTAAATAAGTTTACAATAAACCCTAGTATGTTTTAATTTTCAGTTGTCCTTTGTATTAAATTAATCACACGATATGCAAATATACTTGAATGTTTTCTGTAAAATTTAATTATAAATTTAACTTAGCATTTTTGTGCATTTTGCATATATGCTAAACAGCATGAATGAGCTATCTGAAGCCCTTCAGAATCTCAATCTTTATCCCGTACCAATAGAAGTTTCCAAAGACTTTACTGGTTACATTGCCGATGTGGAAGAACCTTTAGAATTTCAAGCTCCACCTCCGGAAAAATCAGAGCCTAAGAAAATGAGAAGATATGTAGGATGGAGGAAAGTACGCAGGTGGAAACCAGCAACTAGGAAAATTCCCAAAATAGAGAATCCTATGGATAAAGGAAAAGTGATCGAGATTGGAGAAAGTTCTAGGCCAGCAGAGATAGAAATCGGAGAAAATTCTAGGCAAGCGGGAATAGAGATTGGGGAAAGTTCTAAGCAAACTGAAGAATTTCCATTTCAGGAGGAATTAGATCACCTACTAGCAAGCTGTGATATCATTAGACCTATCACCAATAACCTCTACCCTTATCCTGCTGAAACCCAACTCCCAATAAATTTGGAACCAACTATTCTAGACCCTCTGATCCACACCCAACCTTTAGGAGAAATGGACGAGTGGTGGACTAATGACTGGCAGTTTCAAAATCTTCTTAATAACCCTTATACCTTTTTCCCTTAATTTGACCCAGAACCTATACCAAATCCACCAATGAGTAATGAAAACTTAGCTGAACTGCACCATTTTGGCGAAGAACTGATAGGTGCAGGGAATAGGATCCGGGAGGTGGGAGAACAAATCTCCTGGAAGTACGACGAGAGGGAACGTCGCTTCTAAAAATGCCAGTTGACAAAGGAATAGTGGGGTTGGGAGGCTGTGTTTGTATAATAACAATATTAATGAAAATATAACTCTGTAAAATAACTTAAAAATAAAAATTTTGTAAAATAACAGTGTGTACGGATGCCTAATATAATTTATAAAAATGGAAGTCAAGAAATCGACAATTTTGGCTATACGTGTGTTGTAAAAATTTGTGTGATTATGTGCAATTGTTTTGTTATATTTAATTATCAATTATTTGACACTAATAATTTACACATATAATAATTACCAGATGGAAAACGCTGGTAATGAACCAGCTAACGAAGTCAACCAATCAGAGCAAAATCAGGAAGGTTAATTTATGACTAGGCAAGAATATCGAGAATATCGTTGCTCAAGGGATAGCTAATGCTATTCCAGCAATTCTGGCTGCTGCCCAGAAACCTGTTGAACCTCAACAAATTATTCCTAGTAAACGTACTCAAGAAGATAACTTCAGTAATAGTGTAAATGGAGGCGGCAACCATACTAATCACGATAATGATCCACGGCAAGCCCCACTTCTTAAGAAAATGAAAGCTGCAACGCCTGGTTGCACTTACAAAGAATTTCTTGCTTGTAAGCCAGCAAAATTTGCAGGCAATGAAGGGGCGACTGCGGCACTGCGTTGGTTGGAGAAAACCGAAGCAGTACTTATGATAAGTAAATGTGCTGAAGAAGACAATGTTATGTATGCTTCACATCTTTTTAAAGAAGGGGCACTAGAATGGTGGAATACGGTACTTCAAGCCAAAGGAAGAAATATGGCCTATGCCATGAATTGGGAAGAATTTAAGCAGCTAATGGAAAGAAAATTCTGTCCCGAGTATGAAAAGGAACAAATGGCAAATAAGTTCCTGAGCCATCGTATGATGGGTGTAGACTGTTGAGGATATACTTCGACATTCTTCGAGTATGCGAGAGTAGTACCAAACCTGGCTTCGCCAGAACCGGTGCTTAATTCCCGCTATATTTGGGGATTGATTGGCGAAATCCGTAATATCGTTAAAGCTGCGAGACCTCGCACTATTGACGATGCGGTAGAATTAGCTAACACCCTAACTAACGAACTGGTACGCACAAGTGAAGAAAATCGGAAAAGGAAGTAGCCCAAAAGATTACCCAAGGATTCCGTGCGGGTAACCGTAATAATTTTTGGAGAAAAGGAACTTGGCAATCTTCCACTGTTCCATTTTGCAATGCCTGTAAAAGGAAGCATTTTGGAAGATGCAAGTGGTATTGCAATTTCTGTAAAATTCCAGGGCATCAAGAAGAGGATTGTAGGAAGAAGAAAGCTACGGTCTGCTATAATTGTGGAGAGGCTGGACACCTTAGGCCAGATTGCCCAAAGTTAGTCAAACCAGCAGACAACAAAGCTAAGACGACCGACGGAACTACTAAGAAGAATGCCAGAGCATTCCAGCTGACCACCCAAGAAGCAGAACTCATTCCAGATGTGATAGCTGGTACGTTCCTAGTGCACAACGTGTATGCAAAAGTATTATTTGACTTTGGTGCGAACCAAAGTTTTATCAATACTTCATTTTGTCAAGCTCTTAATTTACCCTTAACAACCTTAGGCAGACGGAAATTCTGTTAACATAGATAAGGTTTTGCGAGAAGGAAGAGAGAACTTTTAGGCCATAAATTTTCTGCAAATCTGTTACCTATGAATTTAGCCGAATTTGGTGTAATATTAGGAATGGATTGGTTAGTAGCCAACCATGCTCGAATTCTCTGTGATAAAAATTCCATAGAAATTCATACACCTACAGGAGAAGTAATTTTAATTACAGGAGATAAACCTCGAAAGCCACTGAAATTCATTTCAGTAATGAAGTTGGCCACTTATTCAAGAAAACAAGAAATAGTGTATATGATTTCAGTAATCATTAACACGAAAAGTAAGGAACTTAAGGAAATCCCAGTAGTCTCAGGATACCCCGATGTATTTCCAGAAGACCTACCTGGATTACCACCTGACAGGGAAGTAGAATTTAGGATTCATTTAATTCCTGGAACTACACCGATAGCTAAAGCACCTTACCGGTTAGCACCCACTGAGATGCTAGAATTGAAAAAGCAGTTAGATGAATTGCTAAGTAAAGGTTTTATACAACCTAGTTCATCCCCGTGGGGAGCTCCAGTATTGTTTGTGAAAAAGAAAGATGGGTCAATGAGAATGTGTATTGATTATAGGGAATTGAATAAGGTTACAATTAAGAATCGATACCCATTACCTAGGATTGATGATCTTTTTGATCAACTCCAGGGAGCTAGGTATTTTTCTAAGATAGTCTTACGCTTTGGATATCATCAGTTGAAAGTACAAGAAGAAGACATACCTAAAACTGCTTTCAGAACTAGGTATGGTCATTAGGAGTTTACAGTCATGCCCTTCGGACTAACAAATGCTCCTGCAGCATTCATGGACATGATGAATCGGATTTGTAAACCATACTTGGATAAATTCGTAATTGTCTTCATCGACGATATACTTATTTATTCCAAAAGTCAGGAAGAACATTGTGAGCACCTGCATGCACTCTTAACTTTATTAAGAAAGGAAAAGCTTTACGCCAAATTCTTGAAGTGTGAATTTTGGCTGCAGGAGGTGCAATTTTTAGGTCATATGGTAAATCACGAAGGTATTCACGTAGATCCTTCTAAAATAGAAGCAATCACCAAATGGAAGGTTCCGCAAACAGCTATGGAAGTTAGAAGTTTTATAGGATTAGCCGGATACTATAGGCGATTCATTAAGGATTTTTCTAAGATAGCCGTGCCATTAACTAAGCTAACCTGTAAAGCAGTTAAGTTTGAATGGGGATCTAAGCAAGAAGAAGCTTTTAGGATTTTAAAACAAAAGTTAACAAATGCTCCAATTCTAGCCTTGCCAGAAGGGACTGAAGATTTTGAAGTATATTGTGATGCTTCAAAGCTAGGATTAGGATGTGTACTAATGCAACGCAAGAAGGTAATTGCGTATGCCTCAAGGCCATTGAAAAAGAATGAAGAAAACTATACAACTCATGACTTAGAGCTAGGAGCCATAATTTTTGCCCTTAAGATTTGGAGGCATTATCTGTATGGAAGTAAGTTTACTGTCTATACGGATCATAAAAGTTTAAGATGCATATTTGGGCAAAAGGAAATAAACATGAGACAAAGGAGATGGATGGAAATCCTAAGTGACTACGACTGTGATATTCAATATCACGAAGGAAAAGCAAATGTAGTCGCAGGTGCTTTAAGTCGTAAGTATCATGAAAAGCAAAAGCGAGTCCGTGCTCTTAGATTAAATACGCAGTTAGATTTAATGGAACAACTAAAGAAAGTTCAAGAAACAGCAATCGAAGACGAGGCTGAAGGAATGAAAGGAAGAATAAAAGAATTAGAGCAAGGAAATGATGGAATTTGGAGATTCCATAAGAAAAGAATTTGGGTACCTAAGCAAGGAGAATTAAGAAATAAGATTTTAGAAGAAGCTCAGAAATCTAGATATACCATGCATCCTGGTAACAATAAGATGTACCAAGATTTAAGAAATAATTTCTGGTGGATAAGAATGAAAAAGGACATAGGTAGATATGTATCTAAGTGTCTTACTTGTTCACAAGTAAAGGCAGAACATCAGAAACCTTCGGGACTACTACAACAATTACAAATGCGGCATGGAAATGGGAACTCATAACAATGGACTTTGTTACTAAGTTACCCAAAACCAGAAAAGGTAATGATGCAATTTGGGTAATTGTGGATCAATTAACCAAGTCAGCTCATTTTCTACCCATGAAGGAAACCTTTAGCATGGAAAGGTTAGCCAAATTATATGTAGATGAAGTAGTATCTTTACATGGAGTTCCACTCTCCATTGTATCGGATAGGGATAGTCGTTTCACTTCCCATTTCTGGACTAGTTTCCCAGGAAGCAATGGGAACCCGACTAAAACTAAGCACTGCATATCATCCTCAAACAGACGGACAAAGTGAAAGGACGATTCAAACCATGGAAGACATGCTCCGAGTATGTGTGATCGATTTTGGTGGAAACTGGGACGATCACATATGTTTAATCGAATTCTCCTATAAAAATAGTTATCATGCAAGCATCGAAGCTGCTCCATTCGAAGTACTTTATGGAAGCAAGTGTAGAACTCCAGTTTGTTGGGCAGAAACAGGAGAAAGTCAATTATCAGGTCCTGAAATTGTGCAAGAAATTACTGACAAAATCACTCAGATCAGGAAAGATTGAAGACTGCTCAAGATCGCCAAAAGAGCTATGCTGACCATCGACGCAAGCCACTAGAGTTTCAAGTTGGAGACAGGGTACTCTTGAAAGTTTCTCCTTGGAAAGGAGTAGTTCGATTCGGTAAGAAAGGAAAGTTAAGTCCAAGGTACGTAGTACAATTTCCCGTAATCCAACGAATAGGACCCGTTGCTTATCGTTACAACTACCAGAAGAACTAGCCGGAGTACATGATGTGTTTCATGTATCCAACCTCAAGAAATGTCTATCTGACGAATCCCTGGTAGTACCTCTTCAAGATGTGGAGGTAAACGAAAAGCTGAAATTCGTGGAGAAACCACTGCAGATGGAGGATAGAAAGATTAAGTTTCTTAAGCACAAACGACTAGTGCTAGTCAAAGTCAAGTGGGATTCAAAGAGAGGACCAGAATACACTTGGGAACTAGAATCAGAAATAAAGCGGAAATATCCTCATCTATTCCAGTAAATCTCGAGGACGAGATTTTTATTAAGGTGGGGAGGATGTAACAACTCTCATCAAAATTATTTTTTACTAGTATATTTTGTTCAGTAGGAAACCCTAATTGAGACCCCAAGTCATCCTGCATAAACCCTAAAATTTTCAGAACAATCAGAATCAGGATCAGGGCCCCTAAAACCCGCGGGGGGGGGGGGGGTGGTATTCCCTATTAACGATTATCCATATAAATAGTTGTCAAAATCGAATTTTGAAAATCTGTCAACTCAGCTAAGCTAGTTAGGGACGTGGCTACCCTATGGTAGAGGGTGACCCCTCGCGTCACGCGACGCACCACGTAGACCCCTCGCGTCATGCGAGGGGGTCAAATTTTCAGTATAAATAGAGGGGTGTGGGACTTGCATTTTGGCGTTGGAACGACGAACAAATTCGTAATATACACTGAGTTATAGTCAGTTTACTTCAAAAACACACACGATCACGAAACGCTGCCGCGATAACAGGGAAATAACTCGATCGCTATTACGATTCAATATCCGATCGATTGAAACTATCCAACGGATGTTTAAGTGCTGCTCAAATTGGGTTTATACTTTGTCATTCTTCGTTAATTCGATGGATGTTTAAGTATTGCACTTTGTCATTCATTGTGAGAGTTTAATCTCGTGAGTTATCGTAAATGCTGTATTAGTTACTAACCTAGTTCGTGTGCATTGTTATTTAAATTAGGTTAACAGGCTAATCAGTAGGCTAAACTCTGCCCGCTTAAATCTGCAATGTGAGTCATTCTCTTTTTATCAATCATATTTTACAATACTCCATATTTTCAAATGTTATAATTACAGGGAGTAAGTCATGGTAATCTTAATCAATGGCTAGTGGGGTATTGTGCACATTACTAATTTCTCACGGGTTAGGCTAATAAGCCCTAACAGTGATATATCATCACTAATTGGGTGACAGGACTCAATAGTGGTATGACCATCGTCACCAGGAGGTGACACAGCGCCATATAACAATAAGATAGAAACCATTGTAATCGCTCTTATGCTGTAATTTATAACTAGGTGTCATTTTATCAAAATGAATGATTCACTCAGTATTTCCCCGCTGACAAAATATTTTTAAAACATGTTTCAGGCGACCTGCTATAAATCAAGGAAAACGTGCTACGGAGCACTAATAAGCTTGAAGAGGTGGCTCAGTTAAAATAAATAAACAAGTTTTAATAAAATCAGGGAATTTCCTAGTAAAATTCCTCTACTGTAAATTACGGGGATTATCCCGAATTATGAAATAAAATAATCGGGCATTTCATGTTTTAAAAGATCCTGTTTTAAAATCTTCCGCTGTAGCATCAACTAAATACCACGGGTTCCTGTCCCGCGACTCCTGACCGGGTCAAACCGGGGCTGGGGCCGTGACACGTAGGCACCGAGCTACTGGTGTTTGGTAATGCGTAGGATATATAAATAAGTCATAGGAACAAGAATCATACCTTCTGTAGAAGTTCGTTCTTTTATTCAGGCTTTGATGGAATGATGTATAAGGGTGAATAATATTCAATCCAAACCCTAATTAGTGGAGAGGCTGGTTATGTGAGTTAATTGTGGATAAAATATGGCGCCATAAATAAAAATAATCACCCTCAAAATTTCATGGTCACTAATATGGTGGCAATTCAACCCTAGCAATTCTAAAAAAGAGCGGACTTGATAAAAAATGGCCCGCCATATTAAATTATAATGTTGCTACCGTTTTCGCGGTCACAATTACGAAAATCTGGCCCACGAACTTTGTTTGGCACGATTTTAAGACCAAATATAAAATAAGGGTAATTTCTTTGCCACGAACTTGTGATGGGAAATAAATGGTAGCAAAATTTGCTACCGCTTAGCTACTGTATCCTATAAGCACATCTAATTTACTAGATCGCTACCTTCTTTTTTTCGGTAGCAAAACTTTGGTGACAATTTCCTAATTTTCTAGTAGTGGATGGTTTCTAATACAAGCTCTTTGTCAGTTGTGGTTGATTTATAGGAGGAGGTTATGAAACGAATATATGTTTATGCGAATTCCCAACATCCTTGCTTTATTCTCTTTAATCTATTAGAACGATCCTTGTTTTGTCATGTACATGCGTTTAATTCCCACCGCAATCCACCACGTTCTGTGAAAAAAAAACATCATCTGTTCATCATTGTTCTTGAAGATGAAGATGAAGATGAAGATGAAGAAACGAGGGTTTATTCTCTTTAATCTATTAGAACGATCCTTGACTTGAATTTGTGGATTTTGGTTGGGTCAGAAACTTAACAATTTTCACAGTGGTACCAATGTCTAACTACTACAATCCTTCCAATGCCTGATTCCGATACAACCCTTGATGTTGAAACCGGTTTTACCTCATGAAAAGGAAAGAAAGAATTTTTTTTAGAGAAGCGTTGGGATTAACGGTTTGTGACTCAAAGTTAGCATTATGATTCAGATTCAGGAAGCAGATGATTAGTAGTGTTTGAGAAACTAACAAGGTAAACCTGAATTTTCAAAATTTTAGACACTTACTTGAACCGTTAGTAATGCTAGATGTCATTTTGGCTGAACCACAACCTATTACAGCACTGTATGAACCTGTGTTTTGAAAATAGGCGTTGTTCTTCGTTTATTGGATCGTTCTAATAGATTAAAGAGGTTTTTACCATTTTTACCATATGTATATGGGTCGTATACTGTTTATATGGCCGTATACTCTTGGTAAAAAATATTTTTACCAATCGTATACAATGTATACGATGTTTGTATACGGGCCGTATATTGTTATACGGCTCGTATACAATGGGTAAAAATGGTAAAAAAGAGTTTATTCTCTTTAATCTATTAGAACGGTCCTTGTCTTGAGAACCTGATTCTGATTTAAACAATGGAATTTGTGGATCAACAGAAATAACTAAAAATAACTCGCCATTCTCTTGCACCTGTATACGTTGATTGTGGATTTAACTTGCAAGAATTGTGTTCGTCGCATGATAGAAGAACCCGACACGTCTTCTGTGATGATTCGAAACATTCACAAACCACAATGGACTCAGACTCATACTACTAGTAGAAGAACCTGACACGTCTTCTATGATGATTTGAAACATTCCGAACAACAATGGACTCAGACTCATACTACTAGCAGAAGAACCCGACACGTCTTCTGTGATGATTCGAAACATTCCGAATAACTAGCAGAAGAACCCGACACGTCTTCTGTAATGATTAGAAAGATCCTTGTTTTGTCACATACATGGAAAAACAAGGACCATTCACCTCTTTCAACCTACCAAAACACCAAAACCCGTACCGGTGATTGTTTATCCATACTATTCTTCATAGCCATATTCCCACTCACAAGTTGTTGATACATATCGTCCGTTCAAGTTGAGCTTCCTGATACATATCGTTCATAAGAAACTTTTCGTGCACTGAACCTTCAGTTGTGTACCCTTCAATCTTCTTGAGTATTTTTCTAACTTTATGCTTGCATCCACCACAGTGAATATTAACTTTGAGTGAAAGAGTTTGGAAACCGGACGGAATCTATGAAGAAACAGTTGGAATTTGTGGATTTCGGTTGGTTCAGAAACTTAACAAGAGAAGCAACTAAAAAAACACAATTGATTTCTCTTCCGGTTACCAGGCCTATCAGATGTTGATTGTTGAAAGTTTGAACTGATTATTTGGATCGCTGTAATAGATTAAAGAGAGTAAACCATTTTCTACCCTGAGAATACGGGCCGTATACTATTATACGACCCGTATACACCATGTGAAAAAATTTACCAGGTCATTTTTCACCCTTTAAATACGGGTCGTACGGTCGTATACAACATGTGAAAATTTTTTTACCGATCGTATACTATGTATACGATGATTGTATACGGGTCGTATATTGTTATACGGCCCGTATACTATGGGTAAAAGATGGTAAAAATTGGTTTATTCTCTCTTTAATCTATTAGAACGATCCTTGTAATCATCAACTGGCTTTGAACGACTGTAGAACACTCGTAATCCTCAACCGGCTTTGAAACCGGACAAACCTTTGGCTGCTTTCATTTGAATATGAAGATGAAGATGAAGATGAAGATCAACAGAAATAACTGAAATAACTCGTCATTCTCTTGCACCTGTATACGTTGATTGTGGATTTAACTTGCAAGAATTGGGTCTGTCACATGATAGAAGATACATATCGTCCGTTCAAGTTGAGCTTCCTGATGCAATTTGTTGGAATTTGTGGATTTCGGTTGGTTCAGATCTCGGAAGTACTGAACAACAGAAATAACAGCTTCGGTTTCATCAACCGGTTTTTTGACAAATCGTCTGTTTTCTGAATATGAATCTGAAAGTTAATTAGACCCCTCAAGTTGTCATTCATAACAACTAAGCGTCTGGAGAAGAGTATGTTGATATAGGAGAGTTGATGCAATTTTCCAAGCATTTTATCGTGTGTTGTAATTTTAATGAAGCAATGAAGATTGAATATGCAAACCGCATCCGTCTTCTGTTATGATTCGAAACATTCCGAATAACTAGCAGAACCCGACACGTCTTCTGTGATGATTCGAAACATTCCGAATAACTAGCAGAACCCGACACGTCTTCATAGTCATATTCCCACTCACAAGTTGTTGATCTTTGGGTGGTGATTTACTCCCGAACAAACCATGCCCACCTGGACCAGAATAGATAAGCGTATCACTCGATCCACTTACATTCGAATAACGCTGAGAATCCACAATGCTTATGGCCAGATTCTTTCCTTCAATCTTGGCAAAATCAATGTCTGCTTGTTTTATTATCACGAAAGTACTGAACAACCGAGATAACAGCTCCGGTATTTATCACCAACTCATCTTTAGTAGTGTTTGTTTGAGAACCTGATTCAGATACACAACGGTCTCTTTGCTTCGTCCACTAGAACTATTTGTGTATGCATTCTTTTGGTAGTTAACAACGCTAATTAGAAAAAAATCTGTAAAATTAATCATATCGATTGCTATAACAGGATGGATGTGCCACACACAGATAGATAAGCTGTCACAGTTGTCAAGACTGTTTGTCGGGTTTCCAATGCTCACACAGGGTGATAAACAACGCTGATACGAACACATGTGTTTCGAAATAGGCTTTGTTCTTGGTTTAACGAAGTTACACGTAACATCTAGTTATATTCAGATTTAAACAATGCCCGCCTCAACTGAGATAACGGACATCCATCAAGCTCAAAAAAGAAAACTTGTGTTTCCCATAGTCACAAAAGATTGCGGTTTGTATTTCGCATAGCCACCGTTTCCGTAGTAAAAAACGGTTGCGGTTTATATTTCGCATAGCCACCGTTCCCGTAGTAAAAAACGGTTGGGTTTGCACATTCAATCTTCAATACTTCATTAAAATACCACTAGTAGAAGAACCCGACACGTCTTCATGTTACGGAGAATGTTCTAGAAATTGAAGGAAAAGGAAAAGATTTGTTGAAATCGAATTTGACAACTATGACAGCTTATTAAAAGTAGCAATCACCTCCAATCATTTCCTTGGTCAAATCACACACTATAAAGTTTAAAGTTATCGTGTGTTGTAGTTTGGAAAGATGACCGAATAGAGATCTGAATAACAAACTGTGGAGAACTTGTTTGTGTCGGGTTCTTTTGCTAGTTACTCGATCAACGGACTGATCGGTAACGTTACTCTACTTGTGCTCCGATTTAAGCGGCGTGTTCCGATTAACGTTGTTAAAGGTGATGAAGAGTTTAGAAACCCTAGAATGATGGGGTTTTTACGGAAAAAAACGTGATACTTGAAAAACATCCATATCTGGTTCATCAAACGAGGCTTGGGCCTTGGGCCACCAAAACTATAGGGCCTCCACAATTTGATGAAACCACAGTCCATTTATAAAAGATTTAGGGTGTGGGTTAACAACACATTGATGGTTGGTAGTGTAGTGGTTTTGTTTATGTATGGATGCTGGTGAGACCCAGGTTCGAATCCCTGGTTCATCAATTTTTTCCTTGTTTTTAAGTTTTAACACAATCTTTCAAATAATTACACTTAGACCCTTCAAGTTTAACTTTTAGTTACATACATTTTTTTGGGAAAAATGCCACAAGATTTTATTTCGCCTTAGGCCACCAAAATGGTTGAGCCGGCCCTGGTCTAGGATCGCAGTATCTAATTTGGAGAGCTGGTGTATGTTCGAGGGGATGTATTTTGATCAAGTTCTGTGTATTTTCCTTCTTTTGGGTTGTTCCCTTGTTGTACTTGTGATGGCTTAGTTGGTAAAAAAATAGTCTAACTCGCAATTCGTTAATAATGTTTAAGCCCTCAGTTAGTTTAAAGTTTAAAGAGAGAAAAATAGAGTGAACTTGGCAAAGTTTTTTTTTTTTTAAATTATAATATAGAAAGACCATTTTTATTCAGTTTTTTCATCCAATAAGCCGAAATCTTTATTTACATTCTACATTCAATGAGCTGAAGGTTAAAAAAAGGAAATGGGGTTTATATTTTTGAACCTAGCTTGTAGCTTCTCCTCATATTAACTCCATTTTCATATAACTTTACTACAAGTAATAATATGGGCTTAGACCTTCTCTTGTAGGTAGGGCGGTTCATGAGCCAAGCTGAGCCGAGCTAGGGCAAGCTCGGGCTCGGCTCGATTATAAACCGAGCTGGCTTGGCTCGGATCAGATTCAAAATCGAGCTGAAAATCAAAGCTCGAGCTCGGCTTGGTTTTAAACCAAGCTGGCTCGGCTCGGCTTGCTTTGGCTCGATTTTAAAAATAAAAATTAGCACATAGCTCTAAAGATTAAGTTCGACCTAATACATCACAAGCCAAAATCAAGTCAAACAACACAAAATAAGTATTAACTTCGACGAAATAATAGTTAGTTCATTAGCATGGTAATCAACCTTCAAATAAGCCATAGATATCAAATTAGAAACCTAAATATAATTAGTTTTTTTGTAATATATTATAATGTATATACAAATAAAATATATTATAAGTAAAATGATCCGAGCTAAGTCGAGCCGAGCTAAAAAGCGAGCCAAACCGAGCCAATCCGGCTCGTTACAAGCCGAGCCGGCCCGGCTCACTTTTAAACCAAGCTATATCAAGCGATATATTCTTGTTATAGTATATGTATGCTTTAACTCCAAGAATGTTTGATTCAGGCGCTGGGATCATGCTAACATCTTGTGTTAGCGGGGCCCAGTTGTCAAATTACGCCATTTTTCTAACGCACCCCATGATGGCCCCACTAAGCATCGTCATGACATCAATATCTACTGCTACAGTTGTTTTCGTGACCCCACTATTGTCTCTATTGCTCATCGGAAAGAGGCTGCATGTTGACGTAAAAGGAATGGTTTCCAATATTTTGCAGATTGTTGTTTCGCCTATTGCTGCTGGCTTGCTTCTTAATCGGTAAGTATGTACTTGACAAGTAAGAAGTTTCACATTAAAAGTCAAGCTCAGCTTTTTTTTTTTAATTTTTCTGTTACGGGTGTTTTCTTTTTGTATATAAATTACTTTCTTTTGTGGGACCCATTTTATTTCCTTGTACATAAAGTGACTGAGGCTCACGTTAACTGTTTCGTTTCTTGCTGTTTGTGCAGGTTGTAATCATGTCACTAATGGGGTTTTCTCTTGTGATGATTAGGGCCAGGAAGAAAGTACGAGTTTCATGAACCCAAAACCGATCAGTCGATATTTCATGTGCTCCTGCTTTCTAAACCGAGTTTTTTTAATTTTTAAAAATTCCATTGAGAATTTGTATAATCGAAATCTTGTATGGTATGAGAATGGGCCATTACATAGTGCTAAATCGGGATATATCGTTTGTTATGTTCTTGGTGAGCATCAAAATAGACCGTTAGCACGGGTCATGAGGCCGAAGCCTTGAGGCCACCCTATGACGCTCAAGCCAGCATATTGGTTACTGCTGAGCGCCCAAATTTTTACCCAATCACCCAATGTTCCTGTAGTATTACTTGCCCTTTTTGTATTGTACACATAGAGGTCGAAATTTCAATTCTATTTATGATTGGGTTGATTATGGTTGTCTTTTATATCTTAACTGGTTAAATCTTTTATCTATATATACAACTTACAAAAAATTTATGTTCCCACCCCGTCTTGTCGACTCCGCCGCAACGCGCGGGTTTCCCACTAGTATATATATAGGGGAGGGTTATCTCGAGAACGCTAAATATTGCGAGAACCGTGAGAACGAATGCAAAAACCAATCAAACCCAATTTTTTTTAATACAAACCTCATTGTAATTAAGACACAACATCAAAAAAAAAAAAAAAGAATTTACAACATTAAATAATTCATTTATCCTCTCAAAATCACTTTATTAGATTTTTTACACACGTGTAAATATAACAAATTTACACATGTGTAAATGACAAACTTACACGTGTAAATTTTCATTATTTACGAATTCACGTAAATTTAAACGTGTATAATTAAAATTTCTAATATTGTATTCGAATGATAATGATAGGTGTAAAAAGAAATTTTGAATTTAAATTGTTTTTAACCAAGTTCTCGCAGTCTTTTCATTCGTTCTCACGGTTCTCACAATATTTGGCGTTCCCATTTAAACCTTCCCATATATATATATATAAAAAATTAAAAAAAAAATTTTGGCATGTTTTTTTTTGGTTTTTTTAGTTAGTTTTTTGGTTGTATTGCACATGTGCACTATTATGGATATAGTGCACATGTGTAGTACACATATACTCACATATATTGCACATGTGCAATAAAACAAATTTTTTTTTTGAAAATTTTTTTCTAGGCATAAATACTAGCGATTTTTTTATTAAAAATTGTAAAAAAAAATTAGTATGCTTTTTAGCTTTTTTTTTTTTTTGGCTTTTTTAGTTAGTTTTCTAGTTTTCTCATTTATATGTAGTTTTCTCATGATCCTCTCCCTATATATATATATATATATATATATATATGGGAAAGTTTAAATGGGAACGCCAAATAGAAAAAAATTTTGGCTACTAAAAGTAGCGATTTTTTTATAAAAAAATAAAAAATATTTGTGTGTTTTTTAGCTATTTTTAGGCATTTTTTGTTGTGTTCACATTGGTTCTCGCGGTTCTCGCAATAAAGGGTGGTTCCTAACGGATCTTTGTCCAATATATATATAGGTACGAGGTCAGTAGAAAACGCTCTAAAGTGTGAGAATGGGAGAACGCATCCTGGCCCAACACGTGGCGCGGGATATAATCTGAGGGTTTTTTTTGTCTTTTCAATATTCTTTTTTTCCCGATTTCGTGTGTCACATGCTGCTTAATTTTTGGCGTCTAAGATAATTTTGGCGTTAAATAGATTCATTAATTACTTTGGCGTTTTACTGTTTTTTGGATCTGTCTCGTTGAATTAATTTTTTTGTATCACATAGTTAATTTTTTTGGCGTTCGTGGCGTTTGTTAATAATTGATTACCATTGATTAATATTTTATAAGATTACAATAATACGAAGTTAAAATAAGCTAATAGTCTTCTGTGGATGGGATTACATCAGAGATGTACCCATCGCTTTGTTCCTCACTTTCTTCAGATTCATCATCATATTTTAGATTGGTGTATAACGCCATCATCTCGTCTTTTCTTTGCCGCAGCCTATACTTGAATATCACTGCAACCCTGGATCTTGCATCGTTTAAAGGTGCTAAATCACAGAGTTGTTCAAGTAGATATAGCCTCTCTGTCTTCAACATTTCCTCCATCGGCAATGAATATTTCACCCCATGTTGATAAGTCACTTCAACCGTTCATGCTTCTTCATGCACCACCCAACTGCTAACTGTTGGTAGAGGAGTATTGTTAGTGCACTACATCTGTCGACTTCGTCTTTTATCGAATCTTAGTTTTAGATTGTTAGATCAGGGCATGTTTTATGAGAAAATAGGATAGCATATAGGTTTAACCTGGTAGGTCCGCTTATGTGTCAGGTCCGCTTATGTGTCAGGTCCGCTTATATGTCACTAGGAGGTCCGCTTATGTGTCAGGTCCGCTTATGTGTCCATGTACCTTGGAGGGAACCTCAACACCTATAAATAGGTGCACATAAGCGAACCACGAAGAGGTGATCTTGTAACTCGTACCGAAGTGCTGCCGGATCGAGATTTGGATATAAATTGTTATAAATCAATACAGAAAGGTGTTTAAAGAGATTTGCAAGCTGATTCTATGTTGATTACTTGTTTTCCACACCTGTAATTGACGAAAACTCCTCTGATAGACTCGTGCGGGTCAGAACTCGATCCTACAAGTGGTATCAGAGCTTCAGGAGGAGGAGTTCTATAGAGATTTGCTGGATTTCATCTAAAATTCTTACTTCTACACCTTCTTTCTTCATCAGAACGAGATTTTACGGTCGAAATTCGCTCAAAATTTCACAGATTGTAGATAATTGATCATTGATAAATCCTTTAAAGTTTGAGGCTTAAATACGTACTAAAAATGGGTCAAATCAATATCCGAATAGGTTCTGCTTTTATGGACAGTTTGTAGATCCGCTTTTGTGACCATGTAATTTGATAGGTTCGCTCCAAATTCCTCTGTAGATCCGCTTATTTAAACACCTGGTTCGCTCATAGGTGCACTAAGTCTGTAGTTCCGTTCATTTGAACATTCTGGTCCGCTTATTCGAACATTCTGGTCCGCTCATTTGAACATTCTGGTCCGCTTATTCGAACATTCTGGTCCGCTTATTTGAACATCAGGACTTCCGCTTATTTGAACATCAGGACTTCCGCTTATTTGAACATTAGGACTTCAGCTTATTTGAACATCAGGACTTCCGCTTATTTGAACATCAGGACTTCCACTTATTTGAACATCAGGAGTTCCACTTATTTGAATATCAGGACTTCCACTTATTTGAACATCAGGAGTTCCACTTATTTGAACATCAGGAGTTCCACTTATTTGAACATCAGGGTTCCATTTATTTGAACATCAGGGATCCACTATTGTGAACATCAGGATTTCGTTTATTTGTCACTGATCTTGAAAAACGTGCTAAGTAAACATGGATTCTGAATTTTACAATGCGTTTGCTACAACTCCTACTACTGCATCCGACATTGCTAAGAACATGACAATGGAGAATGAAATCGGAACAATGCAAAAAACCCCTGAAACTTATGGGAATTGAAGATTATCACGGGTTGAAGAAAAGGTTTGAGAATTGGGTGCAGGCGAATCATTTAAAAGCTTGGGAGAGCATCGAAACTGAATATGAGAGGCCAAAGAATTCAGTGGGTGTTGATAAAATCATTTCAGAGTTCACTAAGCAAGAGAGAGAGAGAGAGTTATAAAGCAGAAAAGATGATGATCAATTTGCTACAACAAGCTGTTAAGGAGGATATATTTGTGTTGCTTCAACACGACGAAAATGCTTATTCTATCTGGGAAGCTCTTAAAAAGAAATTTGAGGGAAGTACTGAACAACCGAGATAACAGCTCCGGTATTTATCACCAACTCATCTTTAGTAGTGTTTGTTTAAGAACCTGATTCAGATACACAACGGTCTCTTTGCTTCGTCCACTAGAACTATTTGTGTATGCATTCTTTTGGTAGTTAACAACGCTAATTAGAAAAAAATCTGTAAAATTAATCATATCGATTGCTATAACAGGATGGATGTGCCACACACAGATAGATAAGCTGTCACAGTTGTCAAGACTATTTGTCGGGTTTCCAATGCTCACACAGGGTGATAAACAACGCTGATACAAACACATGTGTTTCGAAATAGGCTTTGTTCTTGGTTTAACGAAGTTACACGTAACATCTAGTTATATTCAGATTTAAACAATGCCCGCCTCAACTGAGATAACGGACATCCATCAAGCTCAAAAAAGAAAACTCGTGTTTCCCAAAGTCACAAAAGATTACGGTTTGTATTTCGCATAGCCACCGTTTCCGTAGTAAAAAACGGTTTCGGTTTGTATTTCGCATAGCCACCATTTCCGTAGTAAAAAACGGTTGGGTTTGCACATTCAATCTTCAATACTTCATTAAAATACCACTAGTAGAAGAACCCGACACGTCTTCATGTTACGGAGAATGTTCTAGAAATTGAAGGAAAAGGAAAAGATTTGTTGAAATCGAATTTGACAACTATGACAGCTTATTAAAAGTAGCAATCACCTCCAATCATTTCCTGGTCAAATCACACACTATAAAGTTTAAAGTTATCGTGTGTTGTAGTTTGGAAAGATGACCGAATAGAGATCTGAATAACAAACTGTGGAGAACTTGTTTGTATCGGGTTCTTCTGCTAGTTACTCGATCAACGGACTGATCGGTAACGTTACTCTACTTGTGCTCCGATTTAAGCGGCGTGTTCCGATTAACGTTGTTAAAGGTGATGAAGAGTTTAGAAACCCTAGAATGATGGGGTTTTTACGGAAAAAAACGTGATACTTGAAAAACATCCATATATACGGCCCATGTATGATACCCAACCCCGTTTTCATCAATACTCTATTAGTAAACTCATGGGTTCCCAAATAAAACGGTGCGTATGACAGAAAAAAAAGTGTTATACAGTGGTATGTTAATGATAATGCCACAGTAGTATTAAAATTACATTATGTGTAGGATGACAATGCTATACAGTCAGTGGCATGTGAATAGAGATGTTGCTGAGATATGTGAAAGGCTGCAATATTTTCAGAATCAGAGGTTCGATTGTGATTTGTGATAGCCGATAGACACGAGCGAATGCAGCGATACATGTGCCACGTGCCATTGCCTTAAGATAATGGTATACTTAATGACAAGTATCGTGAATGAAAATAAATGTTTTGCAGGGCATATACATGTGGCGTGTGCCAACAGACAACAAATAATAGTCTAACTCACTACAAATAATAGTCTAACTCACTGCTTTGATGCTGGTGGAGAAAGATAATAGCGTACTGGTGGATGGCCTAAAGGTCTAGGGCAGGGCCGGCCCAAGGGTAAGCCAAACGAGGCTTGGGCCTTGGGACACCAAAACTATAGGGCCTTCACAATTTGATGAAACCACAGTCCATTTATAAAAGATTTAGGGTGTGAGTTAACAACACATTGATGGTTGGTAGTGTAGTGGTTTTGTTTATGTATGGATGCTGGTGAGACCCAGGTTCGAATCCCTGGTTCAGCAATTTTTTCCTTGTTTTTAAGTTTTAACACAATCTTTCAAATAATTACACTTGGGCCCTTCAAGTTTAACGTTCAATTACATACATTTTTTTGGGAAAAAGGCCACAAGATTTTATTTCGCCTTAGGCCACCAAAATGGTTGAGCCGGCCCTGGTCTAGGATCGCAGTATCTAATTTGGAGAGCTGGTGTATGTTCGAGGGGATGTATTTTGATCAAGTTCTGTGTATTTTCCTTCTTTTGGGTTGTTCTCTCGTTGTACTTGTGATGGCTTAGTTGGTAAAAAAATAGTCTAACTCGCAATTCGTTAATAATGTTTAAGCCCTCAGTTAGTTTAAAGAGAGAAAAATAGAGTGAACTTGGCAAAGTTTTTTTTTTTTTTAAATTATAATATAGAAAGACCATTTTTATTCAGTTTTTTCATCCAATAAGCCGAAATCTTTATTTACATTCTACATTCAATGAGCTGAAGGTTAAAAAAAGGAAATGGGGTTTATATTTTTGAACCTAGCTTGTAGCTTCTCCTCATATTAACTCCATTTTCACATAACTTTTCCTACAAGTAATAATATGGGCTTAGACCTTCTCTTGTAGGTAGGGCGGTTCATGAGCCAAGCTGAGCCGAGCTAGGGCAAGCTCGGGCTCGGCTCGATTATAAACCGAGCTGGCTTGGCTCGGATCGGATTCAAAATCGAGCTGAAAATCAAAGCTCGAGCTCGGCTTGGTTTTAAACCAAGCTGGCTCGGCTGGGCTTGCTTTGGCTCGATTTTAAAAATAAAAATTAGCACATAGCTCTAAAGATTAAGTTCGACCTAATACATCACAAGCCAAAATCAAGTTAAACAACACAAAATAAGTATTAAACTTCGACGAAATAATAGTTAGTTCATTAGCATGGTAATCAACCTTCAAATAAGCCATAGATATCAAATTAGAAACCTAAATACTTGTAAATAATAATTAGTTTTTTTTGTAATATATTATAATGTATATACAAATAAAATATATTATAAGTAAAATGATCCGAGCTAAGTCGAGCCGAGCTAAAAAGCGAGCTAAACCGAGCCAATCCGGCTCATTACAAGCCGAGCCGAGTTAGACTCACTTTCTAAAAGAGCCGAGCCGGCCCGGCTCACTTTTAAACCGAGCTATATCAAGCGATATATTCTTGTTATAGTATATGTATGCTTTAACTCCAAGAATGTTTGATTCAGGCGCACTGGGATCATGCTAACATCTTGTGTTAGCGGGGCCCAGTTGTCAAATTACGCCATTTTTCTAACGCACCCCATGATGGCCCCACTAAGCATCGTTATGACATCAATATCTACTGCTACAGCTGTTTTCGTGACCCCACTATTGTCTCTATTGCTCATCGGAAAGAGGCTGCATGTTGACGTAAAAGGAATGGTTTCCAATATTTTGCAGATTGTTGTTTCGCCTATTGCTGCTGGCTTGCTTCTTAATCGGTAAGTATGTACTTGACAAGTAAGAAATTTCACTTTAAAAGTCAAGCTCAGCTTTTTTTTTTTAATTTTTCTGTTACGGGTGTTTTCTTTTTGTATATACAGATGCTATCAAACCCTTTTTGCTGCCATTATCAGTTTTAGTGACTTCTCTATGTGTCGGGGCTCCTCTTGCAATTAACATAAATTCGATTTTATCGCCCTTTGGGCTATCAGTTTTGTTGCTTGTTACCTCATTTCATTTATCAGCGTTTATACTTGGATATGCATTTACTGGCGTTGCTTTTCGCAATGAACCAGAAGTCAAACCTCTTTAAAGAACACTTTCTTATGAAACAGGTTCACCATCTCCTCCTTGACATGTCTCAAAAATGGCCAAAACTAATATTTTCGTTACTATTTAAATATGTGACACTCACCCTTAATATAAAAATTTATTTTATATAGGTATGCAGAGTAGTTTGTTGGCCCTTGCGCTAGCGAATAAATTCTTTCAAGATCCACTCGTTGGCATACCTCCTGCAATATCAGTAAGTTTGTTTTTCAACTGTTAACTAACTTGAAATAATATAAATTACTTTCTTTTGTGGGACCCATTTTATTTCCTTGTACATAAAGTGACTGAGGCTCACGTTAACTGTTTCGTTTCTTGCTGTTTGTGCAGGTTGTAATCATGTCACTAATGGGGTTTTCTCTTGTGATGATTAGGGCCAGGAAGAAAGTACGAGTTTCATGAACCCAAAACCGATCGGTCGATATTTCATGTGCTCCTGCTTTCTAAACCAAGTTTTTTTAATTTTTAAAAATTCCATTGAGAATTTGTATAATCGAAATCTTGTATGGTATGAGAATGGGCCATTACATAGTGCTAAATCGGGATATATCGTTTGTTATGTTCTTGGTGAGCATCAAAATAGACCGTTAGCACGGGTCATGAGGCCGAAGCCTTGAGGACACCCTATGACGCTCAAGCCAGCATAGCATATTGGTTACTGCTGAGCGCCCAAATTTTTACCCAATCACCCAATGTTCCTCTAGTATTACTTGCCCTTTTTGTATTGTACACATAGAGGTCGAAATTTCAATTCTATTTATGATTGGGTTGATTATGGTTGTCTTTTATATCTTAACTGGTTAAATCTTTTATCTATATATACAACTTACATAAAATTTATGTTCCCACCCCGTCTTGTCGACTCCGCCGCAACGCGCGGGTTTCCCACTAGTATATATATAGGGGAGGGTTATTTGGAGAACGCTAAATATTGCGAGAACCGTGAGAACGAATGCATAAACCAATCAAACCCAATTTTTTTTAATACAAACCTCATTGTAATTAAGACACAACATCAAAAAAAAAAAAAAAGAATTTACAACATTAAATAATTCATTTATCCTCTCAAAATCAATTTATTAGATTTTTTACACACGTGTAAATATAACAAATTTACACATGTGCAAATGACAAACTTACACGTGTAAATTTTCATTATTTACGAATTCACGTAAATTTAAACGTGTATAATTTAAATTTCTAATATTGTATTCGAATGATAATGATAGGTGTAAAAAGAAATTTTGAATTTAAATTGTTTTTAACCAAGTTCTCGCAGTCTTTTCATTCGTTCTCACGGTTCTCACAATATTTGGCGTTCCCATTTAAACCTTCCCATATATATATATATAAAAAAATTAAAAAAAAAATTTGGCATGTTTTTTTTGGTTTTTTTAGTTAGTTTTTTGGTTGTATTGCACATGTGTACTATTATGGATATAGTGCATATGTGTAGTACACATATACTCACATATATTGCACATGTGCAATACAACAATTTTTTTTTTTGAAAATTTTTTTTCTAGGCATAAAAACTAGCGATTTTTTTATTAAAAATTGTAAAAAAAAATTTAGTATGTTTTTTAACTTTTTTTTGGCTTTTTTTAGTTAGTTTTCTAGTTTTCTCATTTATATGTAGTTTTCTCATGATCCTCTCCCTATATATATATGGGAAGGTGTAAATGGGAACGCCAAATAAAAAAAAATTTGTCTACTAAAACTAGCGATTTTTTTATAAAAAAAATAAAAAATATTTGTGTGTTTTTTAGCTATTTTTAGGTATCTTTGTCCTATATATATATATATAGGTACGAGGTCAGGAGAAAACGCTCTAAAGTGTGAGAATGGTGAGAACGCATCCTGGCCCAACACGTGGCGCGTGATATAATCAGGGGGTCTGAGGGTTTTTTTTTTTGTCTTTTCAATATTCTTTTTTTCCCGATTTCGTGTGTCACATGCTGCTTAATTTTTGGCGTCTAAGATAATTTTGGCGTTAAATAGATTCATTAATTACTTTGGCGTTTTACTGTTTTTTGGATCTGTCTCGTGGAATTAATTTTTTTGTATCACATAGTTAATTTTGTTGGCGTTCGTGGCGTTTGTTAATAATTGATTATCATTGATTAATATTTTATAAGATTACAATAATACGAAATTAAAATAAACTAATAGTCTTCTGTGGATGGGATTACATCAGAGATATGTACCCATCGCTTTGTTCCTCACTTTCTTTAGATTCATCATCATATTTTAGATTGGCGTATAACGCCATCATCTCGTCTTTTCTTTGCCGCAGCCTATACTTGAATATCATTGCAACCCTGGATCTTGCACCGTTTAAAGGTGCTAAATCACAGAGTTGTTCAAGTAGATATAGCCTCTCTGTCTTCAACATTTCCTACATCGGCAATGAATATTTCACCCCATGTTGATAAGTCACTTCAACCGTTCATGCTTCTTCATGCACCACCAAACTGCTAACTGTTGGTAGAGGAGTATTGTTAGTGCACTACATCTGTCGACTTCGTCTTGTATCGAATCTTAGTTTTAGACTGTTAGATCAGGGCATGTTTTATGAGAAAATAGGATAGCATATAGGTTTAACCTGGTAGGTCCGCTTATGTGTCACTAGGAGGTCCGCTTATGTGTCAGGTCCGCTTATATGTCACTAGGAGGTCCGCTTATGTGTCAGGTCCGCTTATGTGTCCATGTACCTTGGAGGGAACCTCAACACCTATAAATAGGTGTACATAAGCGAACCACGAAGAGGTGATCTTGTAACTCGTACCGAAGTGCTGCCGGATCGAGATTTGGATATAAATTGTTATAAATCAATACAGAAAGGTGTTTAAAGAGATTTGCAAGCTGAATCTATGTTGATTACTTGTTTTCCGCACCTGTAATTGACGAAAACTCCTCTGATAGACTCGTTCGGGTCAGAACTCGATTTGGATATAAATTGTTATAAATCAATACAAAATTTGTTTCAGGTACAAGCTCAGAAGAGGAAGCAAAGTGCCTATTCTGGAAACAATCTAACCAAGAATTTCTTGCCGAGAAGAGAAAGAATGGAGCTTATGTGAAGAAAGAGACAAGAACCTGTTTCCGATGCAATGAAGCTGGTCACGTTGCATGGAACTGTCCGAAAGCGACAAACACAAAACAGGGAGTTTCTGGAAAACTGAAAGAAGTTATTGTTGATAAAACCGAACCACCAACTGAAAAATTTAAAGTTTTCAAAAATTTAACATTTGAAGTTGGTGAGTGTTCGAAGAGATTTTACAGGCGTAGTGTGAAACTTGACAACCAAAAATGGGTTGTTAAGAAATCTGAAGTAAAATCTGGCAATGAATCTGATTCCACAAAATCAGAGGAGCCACAATTTGATGAGAGTGATGAAAACTCAGTTCCTTCAATGGATGACGAGAACTTTCCACCATTGAGGACTGAGAATTTTGAAAGGAAAGTTGGAAAGTCTGAAATCTCAAGTCAGTGTTATTCTGAAAAGGATAATTTTGATGTTGAGAAAGCGTTTAATGGGAAAGTAAAGAAGATTTTCGGAAAAATGGTTGATGGGAAGGTGAAAGGGGTAAAGGATCTCTACGCTAAAAAGAAAGCAACTTACTCCCCAACAAAATCTGAATTGAAATCACCCAAGGCTAAGGCTGGTCAGGCTTGGGTGGACATTTTCTTTGCTTGAAAATCCTGACTTGCCGGAGATCCCAAGTTTGTAATCGTGGATCAGGAATCGGAATCTTTCATGTTTCATAAGATTGTTTTTGAAAATACTTGAAATTGTTAAAATATTACAGGTTGAATGACTACGCCGGAGCTTCCAGGTTGGTAAGTGCGAAGCAGGAATCGGCACTTTGATGGGTAAAATGTAGATGATTCATTCCTACAATTGGTATTGATTGGTTATACCTACAAGAGGTTATTCTTACAAGTGGTTTAGAGGTTGCTTGATTGCAAACAGTGAATCAAGGAGATTAAGTTGTACTTGATTTACTACAGTTGATAAAACTGACAAGATGATGAACCATATCCCCGTACTTAAACAAGTGGTAAACTTACAAGTGGTAAAAACAAACTCATTTTCCGGAAAAATCATTTTGATTATAACAAACTTAAGTGTTTTGAAATCTAAATGAGAAAATGGTTTGTGAAAGGGGGAGTTCAAATTGTTTATGCCTAGTGAATGGCGAATTGAGGCGATTTGATATCGGTTGTCATGTTTCTGTACAGTTTGTTTTGAATTTTCTTCAAGTGGGTCTAGAACTTAGTTGTTTTTCAACTTTCTTTAATGTGTTTGCATTTTAGGGGGAGTAGAAAATTTCAGAAAATCTAAAAACATTAGAAAATTTGAAAAAGTCAAAAACATGATAAAATTCAAAATGAGTTTCGTTGTGAAAAGAGGAAATGATAGTACATCAGTGAACTGTCACAACATGCTAAAGAATTGGAAAGTTAAAATGTGATAAACAATCTCACTGCAGATATGCCAGTAGGTTTTTACACATTTAGTAGATTGTGACAAGATATAAACTTAAAAACTCTTGCTTATTCTGTGGGTAACAACATCTTGGATATATAGGTAACCCCTGAAATCTTGTTTGAAAGGTCCCTTATTCTGAGATACTAGGTCTTTATGCTCATTGATATCTGGGGTATTATCCCGGGACTTCTGCTGTATGGAAATACTGACCTAGTCCCCGGATAATGCTTTACGCAAATGCTTGAAACATAGCATCGCCCTCAGCAAGCTGATGAAACAATAAAATTGATAGTCGCTGCTGTTGTAATTCAAAAGATCCTCTAAAGGGGACACACCGAAAAGTCGAAGCCGTCATCTCTTTGCGTATACGGAAGTATCGACCTGAGCTCTCACGGCCCTCGCATTTAACCCCTGAACAGATATCATTTGTGGTATACTCACCTGTAAGACTGAATATTGGGATCTAGATACGTGAGTATATTCAAGTAGTGGGACACACAGATAAGTTCAAGTCATTAAAACATTAACATCGTATCTAGGATCAATTGAACTTTGTGTGAAAATTTAAATGGACCAGTATAGTATACTGACAATCTACTGACAATCTAGGTGAATTGTTTAGAACTTAAAATGAAATGAAGCTTAACGGTGTTGATGACTTGTCTCAAAAACTGATATGATCTTCTTACACGAACTCATAAAAATATTGTCTGTAAATATTTCTTTACTGCATTACATGTTTCTTTATTACAAAATCTAAAAAGATTTTCAGTGTGTTTTAACATAAAGTTTCAGAAAATTCAAAAAGATTTTTGACAACTGGTATTGAAAAGCAGATTTTCAAAATTCCGAGTGCTAAACATGATGAGCAATATTTGAGGGGGAGTGTATGTTTGGAATTAAATGTTTTCATTATCTAATCTTTCAAGTTGTTCATTAAAATCTGTGTTTGTTTTGAAGGTAAGTCTGAGTTAGTGCAAGTTTATGATTGAAATATGTATGTGAGTGAAATTTACTTTGATTATGCAGGACAAGATGAGCCAGGTTATTCGTTTCTGAGATCTGAGCTAGATGAGAGCCAGGTTCCAATACCCGAGGACTCTGATTGGAGATAGCCAGGCAATGATCTTGAGACATGAAGAGCCAAGCTGATTGATATTGAGAAGCTGTTAGATGGAAAGCCAGACAACGATCCTAAAGTTGATGATGCTGATGAACTGAAGAAATGCCAGCATATCGCAAGGGGAGTCTGAAGACCTGCAATAAAAGATTGAGAGAGAGAAGCCCAGAGACAGATCAAGACTGAAGATGTGAAGACATGACATTGTCAAAGACTCGACACTGCGACTCGTCAACATCTGAGGGGGAGTCTGTTAGTGCACTACATCTGTCGACTTCGTCTTGTATCGAGTCTTAGTTTTAGATTGTTAGATCAGGGCATGTTTTATGACAAAATAGGATAGCATATAGGTTTAACCTGGTAGGTCCGCTTATGTGTCACTAGGAGCTCCGCTTATGTGTCAGGTCCACTTATGTGTCACTAGGAGGTCTGCTTATGTGTCAGGTCCGCTTATGTGTCCATGTACCTTGGAGGGAACCTCAACACCTATAAATAGGTGCACATAAGCGAACCACGAAGAGGTGATCTTGTAGCTCGTACCAAAGTGCTGCCGGATCGAGATTTGGATGTAAATTGTTATAAATCAATACAGAAAGGTGTTTAAAGAGATTTGCAAGCTGATTCTACGTTGATTACTTGTTTTCCGCACCTGTAATTGACGAAAACTCCTCTGATAGACTCGTTCGGGTCAGAACTCGATCCTACAAGTATCGTCAATATCATCATCATCATCTTCTGCCGGAAAATTTCCCTCCAATCTTCTTATTACCATTCGAGTTTTTTCACAATCGTTGGCCATTGGAATCCCAAGGGCTAGAATATCCCTCTAAACCCCTTCAGCCATACCAAGTATGGCTTTGATTGTCCTGACCTTCACCCTTCTCTTATCAGGGAACTTTACGATGAATCGTCTCTCCGGCCTTTTAAACCTCCATGCAACAACCTTAGCCATTTCTTTTAAGTTTTTGGCGTTTTGGACAATATGTGGCGTTTTAGACAATGTTTGGCGTGTTAAGTTGTGTTCTCTTGTTCTACTTTTATAATGACATTTTTTCCCCGCGCAGTGACATGTAATTATGGCGTTTTGAATAAATAAATAAATTCAATCCCCAAGTATTTGGCTTTTAATATAATAAATGTTAGTAATTATGTTTCTGTCGCTCCATTTTACTGTTTGCAGTTACTGTGTTTTGTTTCAGATTCATCTGTTTATCGCTGTAACACGTCCCATCTTTACGGCTGTAATTATGGCTTTTTGTTTTCCAATGGCGTTTAGATAAAGATGACACTTTTGTTTTATTCTCTTGCACATTGTTTTAACCTGTTTTTAGATTTAGGGAATATGTCACAGAATAGTAACCAAGTTTTACAAGTGTTCTAATTAGGTCACTTGTATCGTTTTTGTCCCAATTAGATAACTTAACATTCAAATCGTGTCATGTCCTTTTTTCTATGTGTCAAGAAAAAAATGAAGAATAAGATGTTGGGGTCGGATTATTTTAATATATGAAATTATATTTATTAAAAATAAAAACACTTTAATTACATTAAAAATTAAAAAAATAACAAGTTACAATCCACGCCATCACTCGAAGTTAGCATCAAATAAAAGGGAAAAAAGAAACAAAAATCCACATCACCATGGTTAATGGTTACTTATGAAATGGATGAAAAAACCCTTAATTTTAATGAAAACTGAATGTTGACTGACCTGATTGGAACACTTTTGAAACTTAAGTGACCTAATTGGAACACTTTTAAAACTTGGTTACTATGTCCAAAGTAATTTTAGTATAGGGTTTGCTAGTTTGGGGCGTTTTATGGCATGATGATGTTTCACAAGCATTTGCCCATTTGGCGTTTTGTTATATTTCTTTACTAGGTTATTACCTGGGATTGCTTCCCGGGGTCAAGAAAGTTACTTTTATTAAAAACTATTTATGATTAATATATAATTAAAATCATACAATACCTCATTCTATAAAAAACGCTAAAAAACGCCTTCGATGAGAAATTATCAAATGATTAATACTTTGATAATAACTAAAAATTCTGCTTTAAAACACAAACCTTAACATTTTGCAAGAGTTTGAAGCTATACATCAGAGTAGAATTATGAATATATGCGAAAATGTAAAAAAAACAAATATATTAAAACAGTCTACCGTGTATCGCATCCATAATGTTTTAGTCGTCAAACCATTAGCAACCTTTTTTTTGAAAGGCAAGGCTTATCTCATTCAACCAAAAAGAAATAGAGCATAAAAGTTCTAGCAAGAAATTAGGACAAAAGGGGAAACTAAAAGGAACAGACCTGGAAGGAAATTATAGCAAAAAATACAAATACCATAAAGCCCCAGCCCAACCATAACTGAACCCATCCCACATGTGCCAATCATCATCGAAAGCTTTGTCCGGTTCGAAAGCCAAAGAAGGGTCTGGTCTTTGATGCCGCTCAGCACTCTTTCTAGCGAAGAGACCTTGGCATTAAAAACTTTATCATTTCGGGCGAGCCATAAGTTCCATAAGGTAGCAAAGACGATCGCACCAATAAGCTTTGTTTTAACATTATCCGAAAACTGTTGGTTTCAATGTTGAAGGACAGCCTTTACGGTGTTTGCCTGCTGTGGAATCGGAGCCTGAATCCATGTTCCCACCTCTCTCCAAACCTCTACAGCAAACCTACATGTCACCAAAATGTGCTCCGCATCCTCCGTACCGTTCAATCACATCGGCCATAGATCCTTGGCATCAGATAAATATTTATTGGCTAGGATAGCCGTAAATTGCTCAAATTGAATCCTCTCCTCGGCTAAAAACGGGTTGCTTTTTGCGATATTTTCCTTGATATATTTGATTAGACAACCTTTACCTGCAATTATAACAACTCCTAATTTAAACAACTACTTATAGATAAAGATAAGTGAGCATGTAGAGTTATCTTTTTGACATAACGATAAAGACCCCAAATTTATCATACAAAATAAATAATATCTCAATAATAATTGATCATTATTCAATGAAAACCTCTCAATTTGCCTATCGTTAAACATATACATGATGAGCACTAAGTCACTACACAAGGGATGCATAGAGGTGATCTAAAGCAGCATACCTAGGAGTTTGCATATAATCTTCAATGCCTAGAATATGAAGGTCAGAAGGATCTAGAACCTAACACAAACCGAATAAGAAAATGCCAAATTCAATTCCCTTTGTTTTACACAAACCTGTAGATAAAATCATTTGAATCAGTTTTATTCAATATATAATTAAATATACACTTTGGACTACTTTCAACCTGTTCGACCTATTTCAGTTTTAACTAATTTTTAGGGTTTAGCCAGGTGACCCATTGCTAGAACATACCTGGATCAACCCATTGGCCGCGTTACAGTTTTAGCTATTTTTTTTAGAATTACCCATTTCACCCGTTGTAGATAACTGATAACATAACCCAAATCAACTCATTCTTAATTAAACGGGTTAAAAATAGAGACTTTCAAGCCAATTCAAATAGAATAATATGTCTCGCATACCAAAAGCAAAAATAGGCGATAGTTTGCATCATTGAGCGACTGAACACTTGCCATACAGTTTGTGCGAAAATGAAAAGATGCTCCGTTATTTCAGGTGCATCCCCACACACAGTTCAGAGCCCATGTTGATATTTCTTCTTACCAAAGAACAAAAAGTCAGTAATCTCTCGTGCTCCACTCTATAGGCCAAAATCAATACTTTACTCGGTACCCATCTGTTTCGCTTCACCACATATTCTGGAGGCGAGACCCGCTGAGTTAGGAGGCTATGCTTCACACTTCTGATAGCGTCATCTGCAACCTGCAAGCGTCTAATTTTGAGAATACTTGCTTCAGTTTCTCACAAGTCATGAATAAAATTCCAATGCAAAACAATGCGTACATCTTACCTTTGCAACTGCAAGTAAGATCGTGATGTGTCATAATGTTCTGCAACTGATGCAAAAGGGAGGGGCAAAGAGTGTTTTCTTGGTGAAATGAGAAGTCTAATAGCGGTCAGTCCTTAACCTATCGCAAGATTCATGATTAGTCATCCAAACAGTTAACAATAGTTTCACCAAATGAGCATGATATGTACATACCTGCAAGCCGTTACCATGAATAATGTTAATCTTCTTAATTTTGGCCATAAGGATCGTCCTTAGCATGTTACAAAAGTAAAAAATAAAGTATTAGAATATGTCTTTAAGGATTGGCACAACCAACCCAACTTGTTCTAACTTGTTATACAATTACATTGTAGAGCCCAA